>NW_005361955.1:3202730-3212786 GCF_000412655.1 Myotis brandtii | reverse complement strand
CCCGGAGGTGAAAGGTTTCCCCGGTGGCCTCGGATCCTCCCGCACACACGGGAGGGGCTGCTGCGTGCAACAGGGGAGAGTCTGAGAAGCAGAGTTTGTGTTGGAGGGGCGGGCGGCGGGGACGGGCGTTTCAGCCCAGGCACGGACAGGAGGAGGTGGACTTGGTTCCACATCGCGAAGGGATGCTTAAACAAAAAAACAACAACAAAAAAAGGTTCTACTTAATGAGGCACGAGTGACTTGGGGAAGGAACTGGGAATTTTTCGGGGAGGGAGGAGAGGCTGGTTTTCACCTGGCCCGTGGGGGGCTGGTGTCAATATTGACATCGCGATGGAGCCAATCACAGATGCGGGAGCCCAGGTGTAGCGGGCTGGCTCCCGGCAGCGCAGCTGCAGGCCGCTCAGGAACCGTGTCATGTTTGTATTTTGCGCAGAAGGGAGGGGATTTGTGGATTTTTTTGGTTATGGTATGTGTGTGGGGAATGGAAGTGATGTTTTTTTTTGTTTGTTTGTTTGTTTTTGTTTTCCTGCTAGAAAGATGGTGACCGTGGCAAAATATTCTGGATCATCAAAGAGCTGCAAATCAAGAGATCTGCTTTAATGCAGCAGACAAGGGACTTCAAGAATTATTATTATTATAATTATCATCATCATTATTATTAATTATTAAGGGATATTCCAACTTAGAGTGGGAAGGCTTGGGGGGGGGGGATGTTACCTCTAGTTGATAAAAGCAGGAATGAGATCCAGTTAAGACCAATCAATGAAAAGCGGTTCTATTTTCTGTGGCAGGAAGTTGACCCAGGGGATAATGGTTGGGGTGGGAGGTGATGGTGGAATTGACTGGGGAAAGGCTTGAAGAAGTGAAGAAGCCAGAAATCTGGGTTGCTTTTTTTCTGGAATGTGGAAAGGTGTGTGTGTGTGTGTGTGTGTGTGTGTGTGTTTGTTTGTTTTTCTTTCTCACAGGAGGTGAGGTTGGAGACTGGACCTGAGTGTTTCCTCCCCAGAGGCAGGCACAGAGGGACTGCAGCGCTGTTTATCTCCATCTTCTCTTCACTGCGTTTATTTCTCTATCGCTTTCTCACTGGGTGACCCGGAGGGAGGGAGGGAGGGTGGGTGTGGGAGGGAGATGCAGATGTGGAGGTGCCCTCCTGCTGGCCCCTAATATGACCATTCTGAATAGTCATTTAGGTCACTTGTGTCCTGGCCTTTTCTCAAGACAGGGGAGTAGAACATCTGAAGGGACCGGGAGAGGATAAATGATGGTGCCACTGACAGCCGCCTAGGAGGATTACTCTAACTCAGTTTAAATCAACAAGTGGTTATTAGTGGGGAGGGAAGGTAATAAGCTTCATTGAGCATCCGTTATATGCCAAACCCTGTGCTAGGTGCTCTAATACACATCGCATTGAATTCTCACCACCAGCTGAGGCTTAGCAAAACTAAGCAATGTGTTTGCAGTCATATAGCCAGCGAATGATAGAACCAGGATTTGAATTTAGGCCCATTTGACTCCACTGTTGCCACTGCACTGCTTCACTGTTGCTTCATTGTTATTATGCTATTAGCAATATTAATAATAGGCTCCCTCTAGGGGCTAGGCAGTGTAGGGGCCTCACCGAGAACTCAAGTTTAGGAGACACAACGGAAGCATGAAGCAGTTAACGAAAAGGAATCTAGAATTATCAAGACATTCAGTGAATGGAATTATTGGAGAAAGTGTCACAAAAGAGGAATTTTGAAGAAAGGCCAGGTAAAGGAGGGGAGAAATGGGAATGACATTGGTGCTTCATTTTTCTATGCAAGAATCTGATCCTCCTGCACCTTATCCAGTTGAAGGCGTTTGTTTGGGATTTAATGTACCAGTTAGGTACCCGCAGGTAGAAAGGTACTCATTTCTATGGGTATGATGAGGCTGTTGTGGATTTGCGTTTAGCTCTAACAGTGTCAAGTGGCTTGAAATTGGAAACTTTGCTTGGATATGATTATTCTTTAGAAAGATTGCCTGGCATGAACCAGAGAATTTGCCTTGCCCTGAAGACCAGACTTCTGAGGGAAATAATGGAAGCCACTTTCCTATGGGCTGACTCCCAACTGTTTACTGATTTTCTCTGAAGTAATAACAATGATTTATTAAAACTCATAAACCCAGTTTAAGTCTGGTGCTTGACAGCAGTTCTCTGCTTGTGTTTCTGTGCTTCATAGCAATCCTCAGAATTGCTGTTTGTCTTCTAACATGTCTAAATTAAAAACCACACAAACATCTTGGTTAAATACTGATGAATGGTTTTATTGAAAGGTTTTTGACTTAAGGAGCAGGTGCCTGCTTATGACAAGCACAGTGCCTTAAAGGTGCTTTTTGCTCTAAAGGCTGGTTTTAGTAAATTAGTCTCATAGTTTAAACTCCTAGATATTATGCAATGAGCAGGTGTCATTATATGCCCAATATTATTTTCCTGGTGCTTGAATAGGAAGTCAGAGTGTAGCTCTCAGTAGAATTTAAGCATATTGGTCCCATCTGAATATAGAATGCTAAAATAAAGAGGGTTTTTAACAAGCATTTAAATAATTGGAGATTTAAAAGAAGGGGTTAAAATAGGCAGTCTCTCAGAACAGCCTTAATGCACAGCAGATTCCTTTGAATTTCTGTCAGTGTAATTGTGGGCAGTGGAATTTAGAGACCTTACCACCGACCAAGTTGATGGGGAAATTGGAGGTGTTTCTCTTTTTCTCCCTCTTTTGCTTGAAATATGTTTTTATTGGTTGCCTAAGATCTTAGATTAATTGCACACTAAAGGATTATTGCAAAATGTATCTGTTTCACTAAAAAATGAAATAAAACTCATTATGTACCTTACTAGTAATTATTATTATATTTTAATATATTTTTATTGATTTCAGAGAGGAAGGAAGAGGAAGAGAGAGATAGAAACAATAGTGAGAGAGATTCATTGATCGGCTGCCTCCTCTATGCCCCCTGCTGGAGATTGAGCCTGAAACCTGGCATGTGCCCTGACCAGGAATCCACCGTGACCTCCTCATTCATAGGTTGAAGCTCAACCACTGAGCCACGCTCACAGGACAATAGTGGTTATTATTAGTGGTTGATATATATGTAAACCACTAATTGTATGTGTGCATGTGTGAATGTCTGTGTATTTTTTCAGGATATGTGTGTGAGTATACTATATCAGGATTATATATATATGTGTGTTATATCTATATATATCCTGAATATGTATCTTCTTTTAAGGTTCATACATAAATTTGAAGTACAGTTAAGACTGCATTTTAATAAATGATCTTGTGCTTAAACAATGAACAAGTATCCATTTGCATATGTTGGTGGTTGTTTTTCTTTCTGTGTTTTACACTTTCACTGGTGAAGAGGTAAGTTTTCCCTCAGATTCTCTCCTGCCCCATCTTCTAGTGATTCCAATCCCAGTAATCATGTGAGTTTTTTCCTCCTGGCATGTCTCAGTGTTTGCTTTGAAAATCAGTACAACACAGGCATTCTAAAACTTACCTAGATTACCTAGAGACTGCAGATAGACACAAAAAGGGGGAAAAAAAGAATAGGGGAATTTGAAGTGCAGGGGTCTGGGTCTGGACCAGTGCTTGTGAGTGGCTCTAGAAAAATATTTGAATTGAAGGCTGGGGGAAAGCTCAAATGAAGTTTGAGGCTTCTCTCTGCTAAATATTTTATTTATGTGTTCTGTTTCTGATTAATACAAACAGTAATTCCATAGAATTTCATTGTTCATAGCAGCATTATTAGAGCTGGAAGATCATCTGGATTACTTTATAAATGGGGGGAAATCTTGATCTAAAGAAGGAAAGCGACTTGTTCAAAGATTACTCAACTAGTTGATGACAAAACTAGAATCTAGAACTTCAGTTTCTATACTAAGCCTTTTTTCCTTCTTTACCATGTTGCAGTACCCCTCTATTTTACCATCTTTATACCTTCCTAACTTTTCTCTTTCTCTCTTTCTGATTCTCTGAAGGACCAATAGGGACTTTTGATCTTATTATAGCATTTGAATTCAAAGGAATCTGAACCATCATCTAGCCCAGATAAATGGGATGATTTGCCCAAAGTCAAATAAGAAGTTAGTGAGAGAATGGAGACAAGAACTCACATCTTGCGACTCCAACTCAAGTTTCTTTCTACTTTTAAGTCACTCCGAGTAGATCCCTCAAATTTAATCCTTTTTTTTCCCTTAAAAATCTGTTTGTGTCTGTTTCTTTTAAAGACTTGTTGTGGAATTGCTGGTAAATGCTTAAAAAGAACCACATGAGCATATCACACTGTATCTATACCAGCAATTTCACTGTTTTATTTGTGTTATTGATATTTCAGCAAAGGTCATTATAAAATGACGACTAGCTCTCTGAGACTCTCAGAGAGCTAGTCATCAAAATCCAACAATATTCTTAAGTTAATGGGATTGTGCTACAATGATGACCTTCCTTTCAGGGGCCCATTTTTATCTTAGTATCCCCGTCTACCTAAGATTGCTTATTGTCTTTTTGTATCCAAGTTCAGATTTGCAGTAACATTAGGCTTGTCAATATCTTTTTAAATTTTTTATTTATGTATTAAACTTACTGAGGTGACATTGGTCAACATGAACATATAGGTTTCAGGTGTGGGTTTCTGTATTACAAGATCTGTATACTGTGTGCCCACCACCCAAAGTCAAATCTTCTCCTGTCACCATATATTAGGATCCCCTTCTTCCCCCACCCCCTTCCCTTTGGCAACCACCACACTGCTGTTTGTGTTCATGAGTTTCAGTTTTATATTCTATATATGAGTGAAATCATATAGTTCTTAGCTTTTTCTGACTGACTTATTTCACTTAGCATAATGTTTTCAAGGTCCATCCATGTTGTTGGAAATAGCGCTATTTCATCCTTTCTTATGGCTGAGTAGTACTCCATTGTGTTTATGTACCACATCTTCTTTATGCAGTCCTCTATTGCAGGACACTTTGGTTGTTTCCATGTCTTGGCCACCGTGAATAATGCTGCAATGAACATAGGGGTGCATATATCTTTTATTTTTTGGTTAGTATTTTGTCTATTGATTTTTAGACAGAGTGAAAGGGAGGGGAAGAGATACAGAGAGAGAAACATCCATGTGAGAGAGACGCATCGATTGGTTGCTTCCCACACGGGGATTGAGCCTGTAACCGAGGTATGTGCCCTTGGCTGGAATCAAACCTGGGACCCTTTGGTCTGAGGGCCAACACTCTATCCACTGAGCCAAACCAGCTAGGATGGGGTGCACATCTTTGTGAATAGGCTTGTCAGTATTTTGCTAAGCAATATGTAATGGAGGCCTAAATAGGAAGTTTTCCAGAATTGCATACCTTCCCCTCAAATTTACAAAACAATTTAACTGGATTCAGTGCAATTGATCATCTAACATAAGCCAGGTGCTTATGTTAGATACAAGGATAAGTTGGGCATAGACCTTGTCTACTGGGATCTTTGAGTCCACTAGGGGCCTTTTTCAGTTCAGTAGGTATCTTTCTCACTGGACTCAGGTTTTGAACCCAGGTAGTTCAGCCCCAACTCTGTGTCTTAACCACCATTTATTGATTTTTTTACAGAGAGGAAGGGAGAGGGATAGAGAGTTAGAAACATCGATGAGAGAGAAACATCGATCAGCTGCCTCCTGCACACCTCCTACTGGGATTGTGCCCGCAACCAAGGTACATGCCCTTGACCGGAATCAAACCTGGGACCTTTCAGTCCCCAGGCCGACGCTCTATCCACCGAGCCAAACCGGTTAGGGCCATAGCAGCTTTAAGACAAGTTTACCAGAAGAATATTTATAGGAACTTCAAGTAAAATAGTAGACAGGTTTCCATGACACTAAAAATAGCACAAACCTAGATGAATATTCCTTAATTTTGGATGGGGTAGCTTGTTGCGCATAGTTTAGAAAACACTGATAACTAGTGTTTTGAAACCTTCTCTGAGGAAGATGTTTTGCAATGGCTTATTTGTAGAAACTTGATACTTTGAGCACTATCACATCCATTGTTTTATTTAATCCTCCACACAGTAGTATTTGTGGAGCAGTAATTAATGTTATTCTCATTTTACATATGAAGGAATTAAGATCCAGGGAGGGTGTGATGGTTACCCAAGCTCACAAAGCCAGGGAGTGGTAAGAGTCAGGATTAGAACTTAGTTAGGTCTTTGACTTTGGAGCTTATGTATTTTTCTGTGGGCTTCCTAGATGTAGTTGCAAGTGCCATAGAACTAGGTGGTTAGCTAATCTAGTTGGAAACTTGTATTAAGTGGGCAAGAATATCAGTTCTTCCAGGCATTTAACAAACTTCTTTGTTTCCCAAAGATATTTAGCTTAATGAGTTCCTTTTAGTGCTACTTTGTGTCAGGAACTGCTGACACAAAAAGTCAGGGAACAGTGCCATGAAAGGTGGTGACAAGAAGGTTGGTTGGTACTGGAATTTATCTTATCTGGAGAGAATGGAGCTAAAAGACCTCAAGAAGCATCATGATGCTCTGGAAAGCATAGGAGATTTAGAGTCATGATCTGGATTTAATTCAGTCCATAGCAAGTTGCTATTTTTCTCTAAATCTTGATTTCCTCATCCTTAAAATTGGAGAAATAATACCTGCCCAACTTTCTTCATAGGATTGTTGTGAGGTCAGATTGCAAACCATAACACACAAGATTTAAATATATACGGACTAAATATATATAGATATGAGGGAGAATTCCCTACTTAATTTCCTTTTAAGTATTGACATAGGCAATTTTTCTAGTTTTTCTAGAATTTAGGAGAGAAGATAGTTTTTCCCTAGTATCAGGGTTGCTAATTTTAGTCAGAACTGTGGATGTGGTGAAGTTGAGTGTTTTTACTTTTCCGTGCCTTCTTTCATGACTGATACCTTTCATTCTGTTCTATGGACATATGTCCTATATTCTAGGACTCATTTCAGAGGTGAACATATTTTCTGAAACAAAATTGAGACACAAGGTCTTATTTTTCAGTGCAAGAAATAGTCTGGGAGATTTTTACATACTGAAATGTGGGTATTTCTGGGAAATTTTGGTCGTTGGAGACAATAAGACTGAAAACTTGGAATCAGGAGGTTCTTGAGAGTTGTAGGCCAAATTGTAGTTGGCATCCCTATTTCTTAGATTTTAGTTTTCAGCAATCTAAGTTAATTTTAGCTCAACTATGAGTTATTAATGGTTATTGGTAATCCCTTTTCAGGTTTTTATGTTTTCATAGGAGGTGGAAAATAGAAAAACTTCTCTAACCCTAAGTAATGAATAGTGAAATTTCAGCACTAAGATTGGGGAAAAAGGAGAATCATTCTTTTTTGCCACCTGCCTATATGAAAAGTGTATTCTGTTTTTTTTGTGTGTGTGTGTTTTTTTAAATCCTCACCCGAGGATATTTTTACATTGATTTTTTTTCGAAAGAGTAGAAGAGAGAGGAAAAGACAGAGAGAAATATCAATGTGAGAGAAACACTTGGATTAGTTGCCTCCTGCACACTCTCTGACCAGGCCCCTGGCTGGGGAGGAGCCTGAAACCCAACCAAGGTACATGCCCTTGACCGAAATTGAACCTGGGACTCTGGTTTGCTGGCCGATGCTCTAATCACTGAGCCAACCTGGCTAGGGCAAAAGTCTACACTTTGAATGAATAAATTAGTTGATTAAGCAAAGTGGGATAAGACTGATTTTCCTTTAGTCTCCAGATGAAAATGCATGACCCTTGAAGGAAATTGTAGCATTTGTGATTCTGTAATAAGGTCATATATTTAAGTAAAACTTCATAATTTATTATATACTTTGACTTGCATGTATCTTCTTATTTAATTATTACCTTAACCTTGTCAGTTAAGTTGGTATAATTTTCTGTTTTGATTAGGAAACAGGAAACCAAGAAAACAAAGGCTCAGTGAGACTGTGATTTGCTTAAAGTTATAACATAAAATAGGTAGAGCTGCATGTAAAATCTAGATTCTTCTCTCTCTACACTTTTATCCTTACTCAGTGTCCCTTTTCTCCATGCAGCTAAATGTCTTTCCAAGCTTACATTAGTCAATTATGATACTTTTACTTAAAAGCACCAAAGATGGCTAAAAAATTGCTTAAGCTGAAAAGAGCCTGTATGGCCTGTGACAGGTGCTGCGTAGGTTGGTTGAAAAATAACTTAAAGGTTGTCTCTTTTTCCTATGTGTTTTTGTTAATGCTTATAATACTTTCATGACTTAGAGTCCTTCTGGTGCCTCTGGTATATTTCAGACTGAATTGAAGTTGTCAAGAAAGGAGATTTTCACTCTAGAGCTCAATTCCTTTAAAGCTTCTTATTTTCCCTCGCACCTGGAAATTTATTTCTTAGCCAGAGCTCAGGGTAGTTTCAGACTTAAGTTCCTTCTAAGAGATGTTTCCTGCTGACCTACTTTCTCTCTCTCTCTCTCTCTTCATATAGCCAGCCTCTCTCCCTACACCCTACATTTCCTTTACTTCCAGCTATAGTTATATGGAAGGTTCTGAAAGTCAAAAGGTAATGAGTTTGGGGTTGGAAAAGGATGTGAAGCTCTCGTCCTTTCTAACTCCATGTGTTCCTGACCTGGGAGTACCCTGCTGCTATGCCTAGTTCCCAGGATCCTGTGCTATTTCTTCAGATTGTTTAGGACAGTGGTTCTCAACCTTCCTAATGCTGCGACCCTTTAATACAGTTCCTCATGTTGTGGTGACCCCCAACCATAAAATTATTTTCGTTGCTACTTCATAACTGTAATTTTGCTACTGTTATGAATCGTAATGTAAATATCTGATATGCAGGATGTATTTTCATTGTTACAAATTGAACATAATTAAAGCATAGTGATTAATCACAAAAACAATATGTAATTATGTATTCAATATGTGTTTTCCGATGGTCTTAGGCGATCCCTGTGAAAGGGTCGTTCGACCCCCAAAGGGGTCGCGACCCACAGGTTGAGAACCGCTGGTTTAGGAGCTAAGATCTGGGCAGTGGCCTTCTGGGAAGAAAGACTTCCCAGAGACATTTTAATGGGTTGATTTGTTTTCCCCCCCCACAGTTAAAGCTTAGAAACTGGCACCTAGAGGTCAACATTTTGTTTTTAATGGTTCACACCCCCTCCTTTTCTTAGGGGGTATTCATTTATTTTGAGGTTTCCCACATATTTCATTTGTTCTTTCATGAATTATTCAATAGGAGCTGGTGCTATAACCTTCAGAACAGGAGACATTGCTCTGTCTTCACAAAGTATATAGTTTAGTTGGAAAGGTAGGTAATTAAACAAGCAATGTAATAAAGTGTGATTTATTGTTATAGTAACATGATTAAAGGAAGTTTTAAATAGAGCATGTTTCTCTCATAATTTTACGATAGCAATAAAGCAACTGCTTTCACATTTTTCTATATTTTCCAATATTTGTCCATATGCAAACATATTTTTACATAATTATGATTGTTGTCTAGCTATAATTTCATGTTGTTTTTCCACTTCTAAATAACTTTTACATATTGTCACATAGTCCTAATAATTATATTTTTCATAGCTGTTGTACCATGATTTATTCAATTATATTTCTATTAGAGAACTTACGTTGACTTCCAATTTTTACCATTATTAACATAGTAAAACCATAGGCATTCTCAATTTTCAGGAAAGGAACTACTTGATCAAAGATTATGATGTTAGGTAGCTTTTGATAGATATTGCTACTGGTATACTGCTTTCTATAAAAGGGTTTTCCAATTTGAAGTTTATCAACCATTTTCACCTCACTTTCCAGCACACAGTATTAGTATCTTTTTAAGTGTTAATATATAGGTATAAAAGCTGTATTTAACTATTTTAATATATATTTCTATTAGTACAGGTAAGGCTGAATGTTTTCCCTAACGTTTGTTTATAAATATGTTATGTGAAAAAATTGCCTTGTCTTTTGGCAATTTACTTGCTGATTTGCTTACATGGAAACTACAGTTTGTCAATGAGGTGTTTCCCTCCCTCCCTCCCTC
>NW_005361955.1:3196499-3202574 GCF_000412655.1 Myotis brandtii | reverse complement strand
TCCTCTCTATCTCCTCTCCCCTCTCCCCTCTCCCTTCTCCTCTCTTCCTTCTCCCTCTCCCCATCTCCATTACCTCTTCTCCCTTTTTCTTTTCCCCTTCCCCTTCTCTCTTCCCCTTCCCCCTCTTAATCCGGCATCTCCCCCTACCCTGTTCCCTCCCTGTCTCCCCATTGAATCTCTTAGCAGCTGGTCATTAAGACTGTCTCAAGGTAGATATTATACTGACACATCCTCTGCTCCAGCTGGCAGGCTGACGGAAGAAGCTCCCATAGAATTTTTAAGGCTAGCCAAGCCTCTAATTCTCTCTCATCAGTTTTCTTATAGCTCCCCCACTTCCCCGCCCCCAAGAGTAGGAAGGCAGAAGACCTAGATCCTAGCCCTAATACTAAATTGTTGTATGCTCTTGAAAACCACATGTATCTTCTCTTGACTGAGGTTTTCTAATTTATAAAAAGGGGAGGGGGGGTTGGATTGGGACTTGTGCCATGGGCCATCCTCAGGGCCAACTGTGGGAAGATCCAAGTCGGAGATAACTTTGGATCCTCTCTATATATTATGACAACCAGAGCAACTCTGATTTTATTTCTTGTATACCTATTGAGCTTCTTTCTGAGATTTTAGTTAAAGCATAAGGATTATATGACAAATATAAACTTGAAATCCACTAGAGTAGACAATCTCTACTAATTGAAAGTATCACTGTGAAAACTGAAAATTTTGTGAAATATTATTAGTGACAAAACTAAATGAGCAAAATTTTCATCTTTAACATTAAAAAAAATACATACAAGGCTATCCTTTGACCACCATGAGGGAAGAGAAGGGGTATAATTTTACCCCTAGGATAGGGAGTTGGGAAGGGTTAAACAAAGAGGAGACATCTGAGCTGGACTTGAAGGATAGAAGTTCACTATGTGAATTAGGAGATTAGGGGGAATAAGGCATTTCAGGTAGAGGAATGAAGCAAAAAGGCATAAAAGACATTGCTATTTTGGAAATACTGTATTCATTGTGCAGATATTTTGTATTATGAAAGGAGAATGAAGCATGCTAGGAGATGAGGTTGGGAGGGTCACTGGACTACTTTGTAAAGGGATTTGAATGTTACAGTGATCAGGACTAATGAAGAATTGGAAATACCATTTGAATTAGTACTGCTTAATAAATTTTGTGTTCCTTTAGACTCAGGACCCTTGATCCAAACAGCGATATTTATTTATTTAGTTATTAATTAATTATTTTTCCTTTTAATTCTAATCTACAGAGTTCTTTATTATTATGAACTATTTCAAACACTTAGAACTATACCAAAAATAATATAAAAATACTCATATACTACCGCACAGGTCTAACAGAAATTAACATGTTGCCATGTGTGCTTTAAATCTCTCCAAATATAACCATTAACTCTCAGTTGGTGTACATATTGTGTATATTACACACACAGAAATATTTAGATGCTAGCAATGGCAATTGTGGTGCTCACACACTCAGAACTATTTTTGATTAGGGAGAGCCTTGGTTACCTGCAGTCTACATTAATTTCTTCTTAATTGGCTCAGTTTTGGGTATATGTGTAAATGCCAGTGTAAAACAAAAGGGCTGGGACAGGGGCAGGGGGGAGGCTCTGATGATAGGCAGCAAGTTTCCACCCTGTAATAGACTCAGTTATGTCCTTACCATTTAAACTCATTATCAGTGGTGGAAGTGGTGAGATTGTAATTTTACCTCCTGTGTAAAAAATTAGAGTCAGCTTTGTGGCTCAGGCTTCCCAGCTCTTCTCCATGACAGATCTTCGCATTCTTTCCCAGAAACATATGTTTATTTGTAATGAATTCCATTTGTGGTCATTGGAGCAGTGTGCCTTTTCATTCTTTTGTCAAATACCCATCTCCCTGCCTAGAGATCCTCAGAGACTAACATAATGACCCTGTGAATCGCAGTAGGTTGGGAGTCAGGTTCCCAATTAAAATGCCCATTTGCACCCTCTTTTATCATTGGTGCCCTTGAGATGTCCCTAGATGTCATGAATCCTCTCCTGGTTGAGGACAGGTTTCAGATTGGGGCATAATACCTGCCCAGTTGGGGATAATATCAACTTCATCCATTTTACAAAACAGGGAGAAGGAGTGAACTGACATTAATAGAAAAGTTACTTTGACCAGGCACTTCACATACATTATCTCATTGAATTCTTACACTTCCAAAGAGATATTATTGCCATATTACATATGAGCAGATGGTTAAGTAACTTCCCCAAAGTTACATACAGCTAAAAAGTCAAAATGCGGATTTGAATTTTTCTGTCTGAATTCAAAATCCATGTTTTTCCCCCTTCATGATTCTGACAGAATAATTGTGCTATTTGAGTCATAGCAATTTTGTAGTTCAATGGAAAAAAGTTTAGGGAGAGGACTTTAGGTGGTAAGGTCAGAAAAGAGGTTTTAGAGAATCAACACTTGATCAGAAGAATAACCTTCATAAAGTATGCAGAATAAAGAGTTATAAGTAATTTTAGTACTTACCTCACTTTGGAAATGGAAACATTATGCTGTGGGCAATGGTGAGTTTAGATAGTTTCCAGGTGTGAGATTGATATGAAATGTAGGTTGGGCTTTTTTTTTTAAGGAGATATAATTTGCATACCATAAAAATCACCTTTTTAAAGTGTACAATTCATTGGTGCTAGTATATTGACAAGGTTGTATAACCATCACCACTAGCTATCTAATTACAGAACATCTACATCACTCCATAAAGAAACTCCATACCCATTAGCAGTCATTCTCTATGTCTCCTTTCTCCAGTCCTAGGCAACCAGTTATTTACTTTTTGTTTATGGATTTGCCTATTATAGACATTTCATGTAAATGAAATTATACAACTTATGACCTTTTTTCCTATGTCTGGCTTCTTTCACTTAGCATAATGTTTTCAAGGTTTATCCACATTGTAGAATATATTAATACTTAGTTCCTTTCTTTGAAATTTTATGCCTTTATTCCTTTTGATTTTTAATCTTCACCCGAGGATATTTTTCCCATTGATTTCTAGAGAGACAAGGAAGGGAGTGGGGGAGAGAAACATCAACATGAGAGAGACATATCAGCTGGCTGCCTCCCGCATGTGCCCCTACCAGGGTTGAGGACCCTGCAACCGAGATAAGTGCCCTTGACCATAAATCCAACCCACGAACCATCGGTCCATAGGCCGACACTCTAACCACTGAGCAAACTGGCCGGGGCCCTTTATTCCTTTTTATATAATATTCTAGTGTATGGATGAACCACCTTTTATTTATCCATTCATCAGTTGATGGACATGTGGGTAGTTTCTACTTCTGTGCTATTATGAATAATGTTGCTATGAACATTTGTGTACAAGTAGTTATGTGAACATATGTTTTCAGTTCTCTTAGGTATATATCTGGTGGAATTGCTGGGTTCTATAGTAATTCTGTGTTTAACTTTTTAAGGAACTGCCAAATTATTTTCCAATATGACTGCACCATTTTAAATTCCCACCAGGAATGAAGGATAATTCTACTTTATTCATATCCTTGGCAACACTTGTTATTGTCCTTTTAAAAAAAAGTATAGCCATCATAGTATGTGTGAAGTGGTATCTCATTATGGTTTTGATTTGCATATGCCTTCTGATTAATGATGCTGAGCATATTTTCATGTACTTATTGACTATTTGTATATCTTTTTTATAGAAATGTGTATTTAAACCCTTTCCCATTTCTGAATTGGGTTGGTTAAATTGGGTCTTTTTGTTGTTGAGTTGCAAATATTTTCTTTTCAGTGAAATATTTTTTACTTTTATTCCTTTTAAAATTTCAAATTTATTTCAATATCTACTTTCACTTTTAAATTAAAGCTGTTGGACAATTTCTGTAATTTAAAATTCATTATTAGAAATGAGGAAAATGTTAATAAGCTACTAAATACTGACTGCGAGTAAAATGATCAGACCATGCATTTATAAAAGCCATGTTTCATAGTAGAGTTCCAGTTATATTACTTAACTGAAAGAAATATCCTTTAGCTTTTTATTTCTAATTATAACACATTCTCATTTTGACATAATTTATCTTTTTCACCCAATTACTACTGTGTTGCACAAAGTTTTCCCAAATGTTAAGCCTTTCTTTTCCACTTATGAAATATTATTTACTCTTAAGAGTTCCTTAAAAGAAATTTGAAATTTTAATTTTCACCACAAACTTGTTTGATCAAAAAGTATAGGACATGAGTTAAAACAAAGACTGGAATAAAAAATGGTATCTGTATAATCAGCAAATTATCACATAAGACATTTTAACCCCTTCACATTTCTACTTAGCACAGGTAAGAATAAACTGGTTCCAAAGTACCAGTTTGGCATTTTTACTGCAAGCTTTAAAATCATAGCGTTACTGTACTCAACAAGTAATCTCTAAGTAAATGGCCGTGTTCATAAGTACAAAAATTGTTATATCCATTAGGTGGTATTCTACATAGTCAAGGTAATAAGATAATTTTTTTAAATAAAATTAGACTTTAAAAGGGCATTATGTCTGATAATTACCAGTATCTCAAAGGCTAAAATGAGAAAAATGCAGAAAATTGTAGTACTCATTGATTAATATTTTGCTTTGAAAAAGCCAGAAATGATTCTGGTCTAAGAAATAAGAAATAATGATAAAAGATTTAATTAATATACTGATCTCTTGTAAGCCAAATTACACTTTTCACCTCAGGACAATTCTGATATTTGCATTCTTAGTTCCTTTGTCCAGAACAGGACCCGATTTTAAGCCATTATTTGAATAGAGTTCATAATCTAAAGTCATTTTTCTCCACAGGATGTTTACATTTCAGGACATAAGCTGCAAAATGGCAAATGACTAAGTCAGTTATAAAGAATTTGTAGCATAATGAATGCCATCCTATATAATAAAAGGCTAATATGCAAATAGACTGAACAGCGGAACAACTGAACAACTGGTTGCTATGATGTGCGCTGACCACCAGGGGGTGCTCGCAGAACATGTAGGCGTCAGCAGCAGGTGGCATAGGGCAGAACATGGCAGGCGTCGGCTGTGGCAGTATGGTGGAGCAGGTGAGCGGGGGCGCCAGACCAAGGCAGGGTGCGGGTCGGTCGCTGTCATCAGTGCGAGCCTCTGGTGGGTACTGAAAATTCTTTGCTCCCGTGCGCCACAGTCCCACCCAGCGCTCGCACCCGCTGCCTGCACCCGGCACTGGCCCCGATCGCCCCTCAGGGCTTCTCCACCTCCCCCTGCTTTTGGGGGGCAATCGGGGCCAGCAGCCACCTCTTGCACCTACAGCCGGCACCGGAGCCACTGCTCGCACTCGCTGCCGCCGCCTGGCATCGATCTCTTGGCGCCTTCAGTATAAAGAATTATGGAACAGAAATTCAAATATATATACACAGGTATACATGATATATGGTATAGCATGTTACTGTACCAAACAACATGAAATTAAATGAAGCACAAGAGAAAATGATGCAATTAAGAGGAATGGTAAACACGAGATGTATGAGGCAGCTGGGGCATAATACGGCATACTTTTTTTTACAGCAAACCTTTTTTTTTATAAGTAGAAAGAGTACAGAGTACACTCTAAAGTAACCATAAAAAGTATAGTGAATACACAAACCAGTACCATAGTCGTTTATTATCATTATCAAGAACTATAGACTGTACATAATTGTAGGTGCTATACTTTTATACCACTGGCTGTGAAGTAGGTTTGTTTATTCCAGCATCATCATAAACATGTGAGTAATGCATTGCACTATGATGTTGTGACAGCTACTAGGTGATAGGCATTTATCAGCTCTATTATCTTTTAGGATCACTGTTGTAGATGCATTCCATCATTGACATTTTGTGGTACATGGCTACTTCTGATGGAAGCCAAGGTGAGGCAGGAGGGTATAGTTTTAATGGTAAATTCTTATCAATGTAAGTTCTATTTCTTAAAGTGAGTGATAGGTACATGAATGTTCTTTTTTTTAAAAATTAAATCTTTATTGTTCAGATTATTACAGTTGTTCCTCTTTTTC
>NW_005361955.1:3191474-3194674 GCF_000412655.1 Myotis brandtii | reverse complement strand
CGCACAGCTGCACAGCTTGGGTGGGGCGGGGTCTCAGGGGATCAACAGGGTGGAGCAAGCAGCTATGGCTGCTCCCCAGTAAGAGGCCCGCTGCCAGCCCTCTCCACGTGCGCTGCGTCCTCAGTTGCCAGTCCTTTCCGCGTGCGCCTCCTTACCTCTGCACTTTACTTCCGCACCTCCTCTGAGTCTCAGTGTGCTTTTCTCTTTCCTTCTAGTTGTAGAATTTCCACTCAGCCAGCCTTCCTGTGGTTCTGGATGATGTCCGTTTTGTCTTTTAGTTGTATTTTTGAAGTGGTTGTGCAAGGCAGCAATTTCCGGTGTTTATCTATGCCGCCATCTTGGTTTCATGAATGTTCTTTTTATCATGAAGCTTTATAACCTCTGTATACGTCACATTTTTAATATATTCAATATTTCATTCAAAAAAGGAGGAAATAAAAGAAAGATGTAGGAATAAAGAAAGGGAATCAAGTCCCAGCAAAGAACTAATGTGATAACAATGGAAAAGCCAGGCAGTCTTTGCTTAATGTATGTTGTATTATAGCCATCTTGCTCGTTTGGAGTTATTAGAGGGAATATGTGCTTCTCTATTCTGTTCTATGACCTATAATTGACAGGTAGTTTCTTAGAGATGGGTTTTGGGAAGAGGAAAAAAGATGAAACTTAGAAACAGATTTTGTTTCTACTTCTCAGAGGAGAAAGTGGTGGGTGTGGGAGTGGAAGCTCATGTGTCCAGGCATCAAACTTGGCAGACAACTCCCTCAGAGCAGATGGAGTGAGGATTTCATTGCCTGACAGACTGACTCAGATCTGCCTCCCTGTAGCCAGACACTACTGGGTATGACATAAATCTCTGTCAAAAGTTGCAGGATCATGTTATTCTTTCTTCGACTCTAGCAATAGCAAATTCTAACTTTCCCATATAAAGAGCTTCCCAGGACTCTGGCCAACCAAGTGTTCTTCAAAGAGCTGATGTATTTGACTTCGATTGTTTCCAGGGACGGTAGCTTTGGTTAAATTTGAATTTCTTAGGCTGAAGTGTTTAAGCAGAAGTGACTTCAGTGGATGACTCCACCAACCCATGTTGAGGATTTTACATTGGATTCGATTGCCTGTGTGTCCTCTATACTATTTTTCTGCCCTGAGATTATGAGAAATGTGAAATAGAAGCTCCTATACAGTCCAGCGATTGGTTTAGTGAGGTTAACACAGGAAAAAACCCTGGAAAAGACTCAGAATATTGCCTACGAATTAAGTGCTGCCTGGCTGGTGTGGCTCAGTGGTTGAGCATCGACCTATGAACCACAAGGTTACAGTTTGATTCCTGGTCAGAGCACATGCCTGGGTTGTGGGCTCGATTCCCAGTGGCGGCATGCATTGATGTTTCTATCTCTCTCTCTCTTTCCCTTCCTCTCTGTAATTAATAAAAAATATGTTACAAACAAAAGAAAAAAAAAGTAAATGGTTTCCCAGAAATTATAGATCTTGCTGCCAGTCACGATTTTAGCAACCAGAGAAGAAGAACACGTTCTGGATTAGGGCCACAGGCTTTTAGTTGGTGTGTCCTTGCCTTTAGTCTCTCTTCTGCCAATTTAGATTGCAAATGCTGCCAGGATTTTTTCCTCTAAAACCCTGCTTTCATCATGGCAATCTCCATTCATGTACCTCCAGTGGCTGATGCTCTGCATCAAGTCTAGGTGTACTGTCGAGCCTTGAAATTTGTTATATCTGGCCTTAATGTTTTATCTTCCTCCCCAGCATTCATTCCTTTCTTCCCTAGCTAAAACCTACCTGTCTTATAAGACTTAGCTCAATTTCTTCCTCCTTTAAACTAGCATTGATCACTGACTTCTCTGTTCTTTCAAACATACATAGTAATTTCCATATAATTTAGTGGTAAATTGTTTTATAATCTTTATTTGTATATTAGTGTTGGACTGTGAGCCCTTTGAAGTTATAGACCATATTTTGTTCCTCTTATCTCCCCATGGTATTTAAGAGGGCACCTGGAATATATCAGTACATTTTGTTAAATAATTAATTATTGGAAGTTTTGTAAATAATACCTAGCATTTGTATTTTATTTTAGAGTTTACAAAATGCTTTCACATTTATTATCTTACTTAATTCTTCCCCCAATTTTGTGATATTCCCATTGAAGGATGAAGAAATGGAACCTTAAAGAGCTGATATAATTTGCCCAAAGTCTCACAGTTGCTCACTGGTAGAGTCAGAACTGGTGCCCAAGTTTTTGGGTATGTTGGAAATGCCAACTTGCCTCAGGTTTTCTTAAAATCCCAAGTTTGCTTAAGGGAATTTTAGATATTGTTATTTAATACCATGGAAATATTCTGGGAGTGCAATGAAAAGGCAATGTTTCCCTATGAACTAGACAGTTATAAAAGATGTGAGTGTTTCAGACTCAAGTGCATTTGAAGAAGGAAGGTGTAGTGGGTTGAATAGTGGTCCCCTCCAAATTCATGTCCACCTAGCACTCAGAATGTGACCTTTTTTTTGGAAATAGGGTCTTTGTAGATATAATTAGTTAAGGATCTTGGAGTGAAGTCATCCTATATTTAGGGTGGACTCTAAATCCAGTGACTAGTGCCCTTATGAGAAGAAGAAAGGACATAGATAAACAGAGGACAAAGCTATGAGAAGATGGAGGCAGAGATGGGAGCTGTGTAGCAAGCATGTCAAACTCAAAGGCTAACACGGGCCAAATAAACAAGGTTTAAGTTTGTGTGGGCTGCAAAAAAACAAAAGCTTCAATTTTCATAGAAATGTAGGTTTATTTCGATAGAGACATGCTGAGTACAGAGGGCTGAAATAAATGAGTAATTGTTAACATAAAATAATAGAACATTTTAATAGAAATTAATATTTTTTTCTTGAACATTAACTTAACAGACACTGAATAACTGCACAAATTAATAAGCGTAACGCAAATCTATTTTTCTTGTTCTCCAAAAGCGAAATATTTTCTGTTGCGCACACCAAACAAGTCAGTACAAGACAAATGACGTGGCAATCGGCTGCTAAAATATTCGCTGCTAGTATGAGTGGAGAGAAATGGTGTGCTCGCGTGTAAGGTGTGTAAGGGAAATGAATGCCACATGATTATAGTAATCAGTCATTAGCGAACGTTGTAGTTCATTATTAATAATTATGTATAACAGGATATTGTAAAAATTAAGTTA
>NW_005361955.1:3187781-3191400 GCF_000412655.1 Myotis brandtii | reverse complement strand
TTCAGAGAGGAAGGGAGAGGGAGAGAGAGATAGAAATATTAATGATGAGAGAGAATCGTTGATCGGCTGCCTCCTGCACGTTCCACACTAGGGGATCGAGCCTGCAACCCAGGCATGTGCCCTGACTGGGAATTGAACCTTAACCTCCTGGTTCATAGGTTGACGCTCAACCACTGAACCACACTGGCGGGCTGTCCTAAGCACTTTAATATGTTATTTTACTTAAACTCCCAACAACTTTATGTAGGTAGGGATTATTTATCCATATTTTACAGGTCAGAAAAATACGGCTCAGAAAGATAAAATAGAAAGCCTATGTTTTAAGAATATTCTATCATTCTGTTTTTAGCTGCATAATTTCTTCTGTTAATTGCCTGAGAATTTATTTTGTGGCCCCCAAAATGACAGGGCACTGAATTGTGATGGTCCATCCCTACTAGAATGGTTAAAGATGTGAAAGGTGGATTAATTAAAAGAGGGCCAGAAAGTCTCATATGACCTTGCTTCTGGGCTTGACTTTCAGCATCTGTCTCCCCCAACATCTTTTCCTATTCCTCATCCCCTACATATTTATACTTTCTTCATGAAACTTTTCTAAATTCCTCTTTAATTAATATTCTCTCTGTCTCTTTCTCTTTATCTCTCTATCTCATCTGAAACTCCATAGCAGTTTATATGTGATTTCTGCCTGTTTCTTATTTGCCAGGTATCTACACTAATAAAAGAGAAACATGGTAATTAGCGTACGACCGCTATGCTTTTCATTGGCTAATCAGTGAGTATATTGGCCCTGCTCTGTGCGTGACAGGGGGCAGCGCCCAACCCCCTGATTGGCCCTGCTCTGTGCGTGACAGGGGGCAGCGCCCAACCCCCTGATTGGCCCTGCTCTGTGCGTGACAGGGGGCAGCGCCCAACCCCCTGATTGGCCCTGCTCTGTGCGTGACAGGGGGCAGCGCCCAACCCCCTGATTGGCCCTGCTCTGTGCGTGACAGGGGGTGGCGCCGCAACCTCCCCATCGACCCTGCCTTGAGTGTGACAGGGGGCGGTGCCCCAACCCCCCAATCGGCCCTACCCTGAGCGTGACTGAGGGTGGCATTGCAACCTCCCGATCCGCCCTGCTCTGTGCATGACGGGGCGGCGCCCCAACTCCCCAATCGGCCCTGCTCTGAGCCTGACCAGGGGCTGCACTTAGGGATTGGGCCTGCCCTCTGCCACCCGGGAGCAGGCCTAAGCCAGCAGGTCGTTATCTCCCGAGGGGTCCCAGACTGCGAGAGGGCACAGGCCGGGCTGGGGGACCCCCCTCCCCCTGCCCCCCAAGTGCACAAATTTTTGTGCACCGGGCCTCTAGTATATTATAAGCTTCTTGAAGATGAATATCTTATCTTGTTCATTTTTGTATCTTTCATATTGCCTCCTAGGAATCCTTACTCATAATATCTGATTATTAATTGTTAGTTGAATTTGTTTTCCTCTCCTCCCTCTTCCCCAATTTCCAGATTTCAAGGCCAACCTTTGGAAGGAAAAGTTCACTTTTGGTTTCTTCTTGTCTTCCTTCTTAGTGACATCATTATCCCTTTTGGTGTACTCTACACTTTCTCTGGGCCTTGTTGTCTGTGACTCTTAATTCTTTTCTGAAGTGATTGCTGTGCTCTATTCCAAATCACTTTATAAGAGATTTGTTTTTCACATATGTTATAACCATGTTACACATCTGCCTCCAAATTGCAAACTCCTCAAAAGGAAGGGTTTTTCTTGCTCATTCTTATATCCAACATGCTTTGTTTATTTGCTTCACATTCATTAAATGTTGGTTAAGTTAAAAGTTTTTTTTTCCCTAGGATATTTGTATTTCTTTAGGAAAATTTGTAGCCTGATAGGCCTTCCAAATTCAATTTAATTTGGTGGTAGACTTTTAAAAATTTATTAAATTGATTAGTGGTAGACTTTTAAAAAATATTAACAAGAAATAGGGTAGTGCCCTGCTGGCATGGCTCAGTGGTTGAACATCAACCACTGGAGGTCATGGTTCGATTCCCGGGCAGGGCACATGCCCAGGTTGTGAGCTTGATCCCCAGTGTGGGGCATGCAGGAGGCAGTCAGTCAATTGTTCTCTTATCATTGATGTTTCTATCTCTCTCTCCCTCTCCCTTCCTCTCTGAAATAAATAAAAATATTTAAAAAGAAAGAAAGGAAAAAAAGGGAAGTAGGGTCGAGGTCTGTGCTGTGAACCTTTGATTCTCCTAGTATTTAACCTTATAAGTTACCCTTTATTTTATATGGCTGGTCCTGCCAGGTATAGATGGGAAGCAGATTATAAGGCCAAGATCATCTTGAAAGTGATGCTGAAACTCTCCACATGGAACAGAATTATTTCCTGCAAAGTCTTGTGAAGCTGTCTTTTCATGAATATAGCTTTCAGGAGATAAAGCAAAATATTTTAAGCTTCAAATAATACAAGGTTTAGAGCTGATTGAGATCTTTTTTTTTTATAAATTTTTCCTCTAGGGAGAATAATATAGTATGATAGCATAGTATAAGAGAAAGAACACTGAATTGAAAGTCACAGTGCAAGTTCTGGACCCAGATATGGCTCTAATTAGTTATATGATTGTAGTGGACTTTTGTTGTTTTGCCTGTACCCTCTCACCCCCAAAGTCCATTCCCCTTTTTTAAAATCCTCACTGGAGGACATGTTCATTGATATTTTTAGAGAGAAGGGAAGAGAAAGAAAGAGATTGATGTGAGAGAAACATCTATTGGTTGCCTCCCCTACATACTCCAACCAGGGATTGAACCCACAACCGAGGTGTATGTTCCTTGACTGGAATCGAACCGTTTTGGTGTATGGGACGAAGCTCCAACCAACTGAGCCATACCAGCGAGGGCCATTTTTTCTCTTTTTGTACTAGTGCCCAGATTTTCCTCTAGGGAGCCATATTCTCCCCAGAACTCAAGCCTGTGCTTTGGACAGAGCCCATTTCATCCTGGTTTCAAGAATGGGCATGTGATTCTGATCATGGAGATTGAGTTAGGAATGGGCACCAATCTCAGTTTGTATCTATGCCTGACTTTTGACCAGTTTTTTAGAGAAGGTATGTATTTTTTATATTCAACATGAACCTGGGAGGATGTAAGACTGGGGCCCTCAGGAGAAGTACTACTTGGGAGTGAAGCCAAAACAGAGATGAAGAGCAACCAAGTTCTTTGAACTCCTAAAATCTGTTGAACTCAAAACCAGGACTTTTCAAATATGTGAATTAGTAAATTATATTGTTGTCTAGTTTATGCTTGCAAATGTAACACTCTTTACTGGAAAAGTGACTAAACAAGCTTTTCTGAGCCTTTATTTTAATACTAGAGACCCGGTGCATGAAATTCATGCAGGGAGCGGGGTCCCTCAGCCGGACCTGCACCCTCTCTAATCCGGTACATCCCTCTTGCAGTCTGGGACCGCTGGCTCCTAACCGCTTGCCTGCCTGCCTGCTTGCCTGATCACCCCTAACCACTCTACCTGCCTGCCTGATCACCCCTAACTGCCTCTTGCCGGCCGCCTGGTTGCCTCCTAACTGCCCCCCTGCCAGCCTGGTCACCCCCTGACTTCCCCCCTGCCAGCCTGGTC
>NW_005361955.1:3177559-3187700 GCF_000412655.1 Myotis brandtii | reverse complement strand
CCCCTGCCAGCCTGGTCACCCCCTTACTGCCCCCCCTGCCGGCCTGGTCACCCCTAACTGTCCCCTCTGCTGGCCTGTTCACCCCCTAACTGCCCCCCTGCAGGCTTGGTTACCCCCTAACTGCTCCCCTGCCAGCCTGATTACCCCTAACTGCCTCTGCCTCAGCCCCTGCCACTGTGGCTTTGTCCGGAAGGAAGTCGGACCTCCGGAAGATGTCCGGTTGACCTGGTCTAATTAGCATATTACCCTTTTATTAGTATAGATATTTAAAATGAGTACATTGGGCTCATTAAGAGGTAGATTTACTTCTATCTTCATATCTGTTTGAAATCAACCGATTTAAAAAAATCAGAATAAATCCAGATTGGTGGCCTAGATGTTCTTGGTGCTAAATTGTCATTATGTTTTCCTATAGTTAAACCTCATTACTGATGTTTCAGTGGATTTATAAAATGAATAGCATTGTCACTTATCACCTCTGTAAACTTGGCCAAATCTTTTAGCCTTTGAGTTATAGTTTCCTGTCCTAGTATGCTGATAACCCTCTTGCTCAGCTCACAAAGTCATATGGTAGAATGAAATCAGAGGGTCAGAAGGGAAGTAGGATTCAGATGAAGAGAGGTAAAGGCATGAAGATGAACAGCATAAGCAAAAGCAGAAAAGAATGGCAATTCTTGAAGTCAAATTTGCTCAGACTCCTGGTGGAATATTATATTTGTCTTTTCTACTGCCTGACTAATTAGGATATTGAAAGATTTGAAATAAGATCCTTGTGGAAAAGTAAAGGGTTCCAGAAACATGACAGAAAATTTAATAACTGTCTAAAATTATTTTGCTCTGTAGTCAAAAGATTCTGAGCAACTATTTTTCATTCTGTTAAGAGGACAGAACTGGGGGGATAGGTATGAGATGTTTGGAATCTGATGAAGACATTTGATTAAACATTAGAACCCATCAAAAATTGGAGTCCTCTTTTATCTTGGGTCATGATCATCTAGTTTTATATAAGTATGTGGAGCCACTGAAATTTCTATATGAGCAACTGGATCCTTTTTAACTATAAATTTACCTGGGTGTGGCTCTTGTTGTGAATTATAGCATATTCCTGCTATTGGGGAATAAGAGCAATACATGTAATACAGATATTCTATATTTTATTGTGCTTTATGGCATTGAATTTATAGAATTTATAAGAATTTAGAGCTGAAAGAGATAATAATATGACAAATATTGAGTACTAGTATGCTATACATTATGCTAATCTCTTTGCATATATTGTTGTACTTAATTCTTACAATTACTCTGTGAGATAGGTACAATTATCCTCTTTTATGAATTAGGTGATTGAAGATTATAGAGGTTAAGAAATTAACCCCAAGTCATGCATCTAAGAAGTGGTAGAGCCAGAATCATTAAAAATCTGATTGTATGCCTTAAAGATTATATGCTTCAGAGGTTTCCAGCCTGGGCTCTCTAGGTGTTTGGTAATCTAAAGTCATGTCCCCTTTCTACAACAAGAGAAACAATCAACAAAATGAAAAGACAATCAACCCACTGAATGGGAGAACATATTTTCCAATGATACATCTGATAAGGGGTTAATATCCAAAATTTATAAAGAACTCATACAACTCAACACCAAGACCCCCCAAACAATCCAATTAAAAAATGGGCAAAGGATCTAAAAAGACACTTCTCCAAAGAGGACATGCAAATGGCCAGTAGACATATAAAAAAATGCTTAACCTCACTAATCATCAGAGAAATGCAAATTAAAACCATGAGATATCACTTCACACCAGTCAGAATGGTTATCATCAACAAACAACAACTGTTGGCGAGGATGTGGAGAAAACGGAACCCTTGTGCACTGTTGGTGGGAATGCAGATTGGTTCAGCCACTGTGGAAAACAGTATACAGGTCCCTTGAAAAATTAAAAATGGAACTGCCTGGTAACCCAGCGATTCTACTTTGGAGTATATATCCAAAAAACATCAAACACTAATTTGAAAGAATATATTTACCCTTGATATTTACAATAGCCAATATATAGAAGCAACTCAAGTGCCCATCAATAGATGAGTGGATGAAAAGGCTGTGGTACATACAATGGAATATTACTCAGCTATAAAAAAGAATGGGATTTTACCATTTGCAACAGCATGGATGGACCTAGAGGGTATTATGCTAAGTGAAATCAGTCAGATAAAGACAAATAACAGCCCTAGCTGGTTTGGCTCAGTGAATAGAGTGTCAGCCTGCGGACTGAAGGGTCTGGGTTTGATTCCAGTCAAGGGCACGTACCTGGGTTGCAGGCTTAATCCCCAATAGAGGGCGTGCAGGAGGCAGCCGATCAATGATCTCTCTTATCATTGATGTTTCTCTCTTTCTCCCTTCCTCTCCGAAATCAATAAAAATAGAAATATTAAAAAAGACAAATAACATATGATTGCATTTATATGTGGAATCCAAAGAACAATATAAATGAATAAACAAAACAGAAACTGACTCCTAGATACAGAGAACAGACTGAGGGCTGCCAGAGGGGAGGGGCATTGGGGGACTGGGTGAAAAAGGTGAGGGATTTAGAAGTATAGATTGATAGTTACAAGATAGTAATGGGGATGTAATGTACAGCATAGGAAATAGAGTCAGTAATACTGTAATAACTATGGTGCCAGCTAGGTACTGGAATATATGAGGGGAAACATTTTGTAAAGCATATGATTGTCTAACCAATATGCTGTACACCTGAAACTAATACAATCATATTGAATGTAAACTGTAATGGGAAAAAAGTTATGTCCCCCTTCAATTCAATGTCATTCCACTATACCACCACCAGGGGGCGGTAACCGTAGCGTAACAAAATGTGCTAAAAATGAATTTAAATGGAGTTTATTGCATTTAGTATTTTAGTGTGTGTGTTTTTAATTTCAGTGCCAACTTAATGACTGAGATGTGATTATAATAAATTACAAGGATCAGACTTTTAGGATTTTTCTGATGCAATAGAGTGTATAAAAAGTAAAATATATAAATTAATTTGTCCTTTGTTACAAATAGAAGTTTGTTTGTAAAATGAATTACAATGAGATGCCAAGAGTGAATGAGGAGAAACATATTTTAGTTTTTGTTCTGGGTTAAATAAGTAAATGGCTATACTATTTTTATATTTGAATAGGTGTCATTTTTTGTCCTTGAAGGATTCAATTGCTTAGAGATCAGCACACTACTGCCACCACTAATAATCATTTGAGTAATGTTTTACATTATGCAGAGTATTTTCTATTAGGTTATTGCTCCAGAATTAATCTTTCCATCTTTTGTTTTCCCATTGTCCTCTGCACATAGTCCTGCACTGTATTTTAACTATTTTTTATTTACCCTCCTCAGTCCCTATCCCACTCCCAGAACAGTGTTCACTGTGATCTGATTGTGGGCCCTGTGGAGTTGCAGTACTGCCATGTTGAGTGGTGGTAAGCTTAGTACTGCCTCCTAGAGGCACAGGAGAAAACTGCAGAATTTGTATCTGCTGGAATTAAGAAGAAAAAAGTTAAAATCAATTATACTTAGAAATAAAAATGAAGCTTGGATTTACAGTAGAGTGTAGTGGGAACAAAGCATAGACTTTGGAGTCAGGAGATCTGGGTTTGAATTCCTTCCTTCCCCCATTTACCAATATTCATTCATTATCAAAGCTCCTGTATTTCTCCTTAATAGTATTTGTTACAACTGTAATTAAATAATCATTTGTTTAATGATTATATTTTCCACTAGGAAAGAGACTGTCAGTATTGTTCACAGTTATATTCCTTGCATTCAGCACAGGAACTGGTATAGTTTAGGTGCCCAATAAATGTTTGTTGAATAAATAAATGAATGAATATCTGATAAATTGGGTATTAAAATTGGCTTGACCCAATCTGAAGGGTTCGAAAAGGTTTCTCTGAGGATATTACATTTAAATTGAGACCTAAAGAATGAGTAGGAGTTAGCAAGACAAATGAGTAGAACAACATTCCAGGAGAAAGAACATCTGTTTAGCTCCTGAAAGGGAAAGAGCATAGTTTGAAGAAATACAGCCCTTTGTGACTGGAATGTAGAGAGGGGGAGAGTGGAGTGAAATGAGATTAAACAGAGGTTAGTTAAGTCATGCATAGGCTTCCAGACTTTTCTAAGGATTTTACACTTTATTCTAATAGAAATGGGAAGTTATAACGGTTTTGGTAGAAGAGAGCCATGATTAGATGTTTGTTTTGAAATGACTGCTGTGGCTGCAATCTAGTGGAGATTGGATTGGATGAGGAGAAATATGGTTGCTGGGAAACCATTAAAAAAGGCTATTGTATATCTATGAGTCTGTTTCTATTTTCTTTGTTTATTTTGTTCATTAGATTCTACATATATAAGTAAAATCATATGATATTTGTCTTTCTCTGACTGGCTTATTTCATGTTGCATAGTACTCTCCAGGGGAGGGGAGTTATAGGGCCGGATGCAAAAGATGAACGGATTAAGCAAAACAAAACAAAACAAACAAACAAAAAAAGCCATCAAGCCTAGCTGGTTTGGCTCAGTGGATAGAGTGTGGGCCTGCAGACTGAAAGGTTCTGGGTTTGATTCCAGTCAAGGGCACATGCCTGGCTTTCGGGCTCAATCCCCAGTGGGGGGCATGCAGAAAGCAGCCAATCAATGATTCTCTCTCATCATTGATGTTTATATCTCTCTCTCCCTCTCCCTTCCTCTCTGAAATCAATAAAAATATATTTTTTAAAAAAATCAAAAATTTGTATAAGAGGGAAAGGAAGGTGGGGGGAGGTAGAAGATGGTAAAGGGGGGATAAATGATGATGGAAAGAGACTTGACTTTGGATGGTGAACACAATATAATATACAAATGATGTATTATAGAACTGTACACTTGAAACCTATATACTTTTATTAACTAATGTCATACCAATAAATTTAATATATATTTTTAAGGCTATTGCAGAAACCTGGTGGTTTGGACAAAGATAATGGCGGTGGAGATGGAGAGAGGTGGAATAATACAAGAAATATTTAACAGGTAATATTATCAGGACTTGATGATTGATAGATAGGAGATAAAGGAGAGGGAGGTAGCAAAGTATGTCAATTAGGTTTTTGATTGAGTACCTGGGTAGATGGGGGTCTGTTTACTGAGATGAACACTGGAGGAGCCTAAAGGAACGGATTTTAGGAGGAAATGAGAGTTACTTCAGACATGTTGTGTTTGAAGTGCTTATGAGACATGTAAGTAAAAGTTGACGATAGGCAGTTGGGTATATGGGTTTGAACTTCAGGAAAGCATATTATAGTTCACAACTGTTCCACAAGAAGACAGAAAGAACCTTTTTATTTTTTTTTTATGATGGCATGGTATTTCATTGTATATACCAGTGGTCAGCAAACTCATTAATCAACAGAGCCAAATATCAACAGTACAATGATTGAAATTTCTTTTGAGAGCCAAATTTTTTAAACTTAAACTATATAGGTAGGTACATTGTTATTAACTTAATTAGGGTACTCCTAAGCTGGCCTTTGCTAAAAACATCCTCAATCTGATTGAGGTACATTCGCTGAGGTCGACCCCTTCCAACTCTCCCATCCACACTCGTCTTGTATACTTGTTTCGTCTATCTTCTTTCCGAAAACCGACTTCTGCGCATGGGCCACAAAGTTTCAATCGCACTGTACGTGCGTGTCCGCACGTGGTATTTTGTGGAAGAGCCACACTCAAGGGGCCAAAGAGCTGCATGTGGCTCGTGAGCCATGGTTTGCCGACCACTGGTATATACTAAGGTACCAATTATGTGCCATAATTAAAGAAAGGTAAATAATATGGAGAGAGGAGAATAATTGATAATGTGAGTTTTCTTTAAGAGAAAGAGGAAATGAGGTCCAACTCAGAGGTGGTTTTAGTCTTAAATAAGAGGAAGTCCACCTGATTTATTATTTTAAAAACAGAAGGGATGGAGGAGAATGGGTAAAGATATAGAAAGTTGTGTATATTAGATGGTGGGAAGTTGAGAATGTTTCCATCTGGTGGATTCTACTTTCTTAGTTAAATAGGAGGCTAGGTCATCTACTGAGAATGAGGAAGAAAGAGGGGAAGGGGTATTATTTGAAGGGAATGAATAAGATTTGAAATCGTCATTGTCTTTTGACCAAACACGATGTATTATTATTATTATTATTATTATTATTTAATCCTCACCTAAGGATATTTTTTCCATTGATTTTTAGAGAGAGTGGAAGGGAGCGGGAGAGACAGAGAAAAACACCACCAACAATAAAAACAAACAAACAAACAAAAAAACCCACCAATGTTGATTGGTTGCCTCCCGCATGCTACCGACCAGAGCTGGGAGTCTGCAACCGAGGTACAGGTATGTGCCCTTGACCAAAATTAAACCTGGGGCCCTTCGTCCCGCATGCTACCGACCAGAGCTGGGAGTCTGCAACCAAGGTACAGGTACGTGCCCTTGACCAAAATTAAACCTGGGGCCCTTTGGTCCACAGGCCGACGATCTATCCACTGATCCAAACTGGCTAGGGCAGATTTACTGACCTTTGAAGGCCTTGTTGAGGTGCCAATCTTTCTTTTTTTTACTGGCTTTTCTCATCAACTTAGGGACACATTTGGAGAAGGTGAATAATTGAGCTTATCAAAGGTTTTTTGAGGTTTTTTATGAGGTGGAGAGGATGAAAGGGAAAGGGAAGTTATTGAAATACTAGGTCATGGAATCCAAGTTGAATAGAGAGGCAAAAGAAGATAGGACCAGAGTGATGGACAGACAGTGGTTCTTAAACTTGAGTGTTCATCAGAATCTTCTGGATAATTTGCTTCTTTCTGATGCCTTTCTCACTTGGTTGTTGTAGGTATTAAGGAGGCAGTATGTGAGTGTTCTCTGTAATTTAAAGAGAGCTATTAACACAGTTTTTGCTCTAACTGTTCACTGGGTACGCATGCTCTGGAGCCTCCTGGGAGGTGCAGGCCAAGGTCAAATGATGCCTTGTCTGAGGTCTCCCGACATGAGCTACAAAGTGATCTCCAGATGGCTGCTACTTGTGCTGGGCTTGGAGAGGCTTGGGAGAGGCCAAGCTGCAAACCAAGGCTTGTTGCCACTAGTGTCAGAACTGGGGCCACTTAGCAGGAGGTACAGGGCATGCTGAGGCCAGATGCCACTTATTTAGAGTTTGCAAACCTCTGAGAGATTTTAGAAAAGTTTGCAGCAGAGCCAAGACATGTTATTTGTATAGAAAAGCTACTGGAAATGTCATGGGTGGGCCCACAAGTTGGGTGGGTCAAGGTTTTAGGGAATTACCAAGGAGGGGTGAACAGTGTTAGCCTGGTTGATGGGAGACTAAGATATGGTACCACCTGCTGGCTTGGTGTGAGGAGGGCCCAGAAAAGGAACATTGGTCTCTGCCAGTGCTTCTGTCTGGGAGAAAGCTTCCCCTCCAGCCCTTGCCTTGATGCCAGACAATTCAGTTCCTTCTTATAGGTCCCTGGTGCCTTTCAAGCTGCTGTCCCAGAGGTGGAGATCAGAGTGAGTGATTCTGAGTAAATCCGTGCACACGGGCACTTTAAGAGGAATGCCTGGAAATATCATACATATGTCGTAGCAATATCTTTACCGATACAGCTCCTAGGACAATGGAAACTAAGGAGAAAATAAATAAATGGGACTACATCAAAATAAAAAGCTTCTGCACAGCAAAAGAACCCATCAATAAAACAACAAGAAAGACCACTGCATGGGAGAACATATTTGCCAATGCTATCTCTGATAAGGATTTAATTTCCAAAATTTACAGGGAACTCATACAACTTAACAAAAGGAAGATAAACAATCCAATCAAAATCTGGGCAAAGGACCTAAATAAACACTTTTTGAAAGAGGACATACAGAAGGCCAAAAGACATATGAAAACACGCTCAAAGTCACTAATCATCCGAGAGATGCAAATCAAAACAATAAGGAGGTACTATCTCACACCTGTCAGAATGGCTATCATCAACAAATCAACAAACGACAAGTGCTGGCAAGGATGTGGAGAAAAGGAATCCTTGTGCACTACTGGTGGGAATGCATACTGGTGCAGCCACTGTGGAAAATATGGTGTTTCCTCAAAAAGTTAAAAATGGAACTCCCATTTGACCCCGTAATCCCACTTCTAGTAATATATACCCCAAAATCAGAAAGGATATATGCACCCCTATGTTCATAGCAGCACAATTTGCAATAGCTAAGATTTGGAAACAGCCTAAGTGCCCATCAGCAGATGAGTGGATTAAAAATGGTGGTACATCTACACAATGGAATACTACGCTGCTATAAAAAAGAAGGAACTTTTACCATTTGCAACAGCATGGATGGACCTGGAGAGCATTATGCTAAGCAAAATAAGCCAGTTGGAGAAAGATAAATATTACATGATCTCACTCATATGTGGGATATAATGAACAACATAAAGTGATGAACAAAAATAGATCCAGAGACAAAGAAACACCGAACAGACCGTCCCAACCTCAGAGGGAAGGCAGGGGAGGGTTGGGGGGTGGTAAGAGATCAACCAAGGACTTGTATGCATGCATATTAGCATAACCAACCGATACGGACACTGGGGTGGTGGGGGCTTGTCCTGCAGGGTGGGAGTGGCTGGGGAGGGGTCAGTCGGGGAAAAAGGAGACATATGTAATACTTTAAACAATAATAATTTTAAAAAGGCATGTATCTTTCATGAAAAGGCTGCTTCTTGGTCTTCTTGCCTGGGTTGTGGGCTCAATCCCCAGTAGGAGGCGTGCAGGAGGCAGCCAATTAATTATTCTCTCTCTCCCTCTCACTTCCCCTCTAAAATCAATAAAAATATATTTAAATAAAAAAGAGGAATGTCTGGGACTTCAGCAGCCCTCTGTCTCACGCAGCCACATTCCTGGCTGATTTTCACAGCCAGAACTTATTCAGATGTCTCTTCCCAGCACTGGAACCATGGGCTGGGGTCCTGATGTGGGGTTGGAATTCCTTGCTCCTCAGGGAGGACCTCCATATTTGAGATATCCCTCCCAATTTTTAACTGCCACACATGGGTGGGTGGGGGACCAGCCCATTGGAGTTTCCACACCTCCAACCAGTCTTAACATGACTTCTTCTTTATGTCCTTAATTATAGGACTTCTGTTCAGCTAGACTTCAGGCAATTCTGAATGATGGTTCTGTAGTTTAGTTGTAATTTTGATGTGGTTGTGGGAGGATGGAAGGTATCACATTTACCTACTCTGCTATCCTGACTGGAAGCTCTCATTTTTTTTAACCACAAAATTCTTTGAATTCTTTTAAGACTGTTTTTCACAATAAAGTCTTCAATTTAGTTATAGAATCCAGTGGTTTATTATAAAGATACTAACATTTGTGAAGCACTAATCATGTGCCAAGTATTGTGCCAGTTACATAGTAAATAAGACAATATAAGGAGTACCTACTTAGTGTTTCAATATAGTATTTCATTTAATCCTTTCATCAGTCTTACGAGGGTATGTATTATATTTCTCCCATTTTGCAAATAAGTCAAAGTAAGCTTAGGGAAGATAAGTAATATGTCAAAGTCATGCAGCTAGTAAGTGATAGCTGGGGTTCAAATCCAAGTTTGTCCAATTTTATGCCCCTGTTCATAATCACTATACTGTGAAATTAACAATAAACACAGTAGTGTTTACTTTTAATCATTAATCAGCTTGTTTATTAATTTTGCAGTCAATGCAGACCTAAGCCCTGGAAGCTTGCATGTCAGTCTTTTAAGTTCTATATATGATAAGATTATCATGGTCTTAAGAATTTGCAGAGGAAACATGGTGAAACTTGGAAGCACTTGAAGTTTAGCAGTGCTTATCCTATCTAATAATAGACAAACATGGTAATTGACCATACCTTCACTATGCCTCCCATTGGCTATCAGCACGATATGCAAATTAACCGCCAACAAAGATGGCAGCTAATTTGCATACTGCAGGCAGGGCGGGACAGTGTGATCCTCCCACCCCGCTGCCAGCCACCGCCTGCCCCTCTGCTCTCCAGGCCTGCCGTCCATGTGCGTGGTCTGGCGGGCGGTGG
>NW_005361955.1:3156955-3176638 GCF_000412655.1 Myotis brandtii | reverse complement strand
GGGCCTCTAGTGGTTCTATATTTATCATTCAACATTTATTGAACACTTAAGGTATGTAAGAGTGAATTCTTACTGGCTGAGTATAACTTTGGAAACTTTGACATTGGGATTCAAAAGAGAAGCAGAGAGGGATTGTGGAATGAAAATTAGATTGAATATTGAGATACCTAGGTTCGAGTCTGGTACCAGAGTGCTATAAATGGCTTTGGGATTGTATAGGAAATGGTATAGTACTTCCTGTGAAGTGGCTAATACATGTTGAATAAAAACTGTTTTGGATCATTTTGTTTTACAGTCCTGCGATGTTTTCTTTTATGACACTCTTCTCTTTTGTTCACTTGTATATACATTGAGCAGTACACATATTTATGCCACACCTTTGTCTGGGTGGTTGATAAATTTGGAAACAAGCTTATTTCCAGAGGAGTGGAAGGGCATATACTAGTACCAGGCAGAGATAGAATCAGTACCCTGGAGAGTTCCAAGCGGGCACTAGACCTGCACAACACAAACCAATCTTAGCAGTTGTTAGACTGTTAATGATTATAATTCTCTGCAAGAATCTTTGATTTAGATCCTAAATTACTCCCTTAATTTAGTGTAGATTCCTTGACAGTGATGGCTCCAATTTGGAGTGATTTCATAGGTTTGTAGATCTTTGGAGTTATCTCATCTAACTTCTTCATTAGAAAAATAGAGAAAACAGATTCAGAAGGAGAATAGCAAAAGGGTAAGTGCTGTGTGAAAGGGAATACAGCAAGTCATTAGAAAAGTCTGGACAAGAATCCTACTTTTGATTGTTTAAGTATCTTCTCAATAAAAGTAGCTCACATTCGGAGGATAACATAAATAATAAATCCCACATGCTATTTTTAGAAAAAAATTATAGTTTTCTGAATTAACAGGAATTTAAGATGACCTCATAGGACAGAGTCAAGGGGATCTATAGTGTCAACTTCTCTTTCTTTTCTTTCTTTCTTTTCTTTCTTTCTTTTCTTTCTTTCTTTTCTTTCTTTCTTTTCTTTCTTTCTTTTCTTTCTTTCTTTTCTTTCTTTCTTTTCTTTCTTTCTTTTCTTTCTTTCTTTTCTTTCTTTCTTTTCTTTCTTTCTTTTCTTTCTTTCTTTTCTTTCTTTCTTTTCTTTCTTTCTTTTCTTTCTTTCTTTTCTTTCTTTCTTTTCTTTCTTTCTTTTCTTTCTTTCTTTTCTTTCTTTCTTTTCTTTCTTTCTTTTCTTTCTTTCTTTTCTTTCTTTCTTTTCTTTCTTTCTTTTCTTTCTTTCTTTTCTTTCTTTCTTTTCTTTCTTTCTTTTCTTTCTTTCTTTTCTTTCTTTCTTTTCTTTCTTTCTTTTCTTTCTTTCTTTTCTTTCTTTCTTTTCTTTCTTTCTTTTCTTTCTTTCTTTTCTTTCTTTCTTTTCTTTCTTTCTTTTCTTTCTTTCTTTTCTTTCTTTCTTTTCTTTCTTTCTTTTCTTTCTTTCTTTTCTTTCTTTCTTTTCTTTCTTTCTTTTCTTTCTTTCTTTTCTTTCTTTCTTTTCTTTCTTTCTTTTCTTTCTTTCTTTTCTTTCTTTCTTTTCTTTCTTTCTTTTCTTTCTTTCTTTTCTTTCTTTCTTTTCTTTCTTTCTTTTCTTTCTTTCTTTTCTTTCTTTCTTTTCTTTCTTTCTTTTCTTTCTTTCTTTTCTTTCTTTCTTTTCTTTCTTTCTTTTCTTTCTTTCTTTTCTTTCTTTCTTTTCTTTCTTTCTTTTCTTTCTTTCTTTTCTTTCTTTCTTTTCTTTCTTTCTTTTCTTTTCTTCTTTTCTTTCTTTCTTTTCTTTCTTTCTTTTCTTTCTTTCTTTTCTTTCTTTCTTTTCTTTCTTTCTTTCTTTCTTTCTTTTCTTTCTTTCTTTCTTTTCTTTCTTTCTTTTCTTTCTTTTCTTTCTTTCTTTTCTTTTCTTTCTTTCTTTCTTTCTTTCTTTCTTTCTTCATACCTGCAACCTGTTTAGAACTGTGCTTAGCATTTAGGAGAAGTAAAAGACATGCTTGCTGTTCTTAAGAACTCATGCATTGTCTGAGGCAGACAAGCTTTGTAAAGATGGGGTAGAATTTAATCAAATGTTAAAAGTAATTGTTGTTAGCCTGGCTGGCATGGCTCTGTGGTTGAGCACTGACCTATGAACCAGGTCACGGATCGATTCCTGGTTCTGGCACATGCCCAGGTTTCAGGCTCGATCCCAGTGTAGGGTATGCAGGAGGGCAGCCAATCAATGATTCTCTCTCACCATTGGTGTTTCTCTCTCTCTCCTTCTCCCTTCCTCTCTGAAATCAATTTTATAAAAAATTGTTGTTATACTTCTAAGAAAAAAATTAAGTTGGCTGTTGGAAGAGGGCAAGACAAATCAAAATCTGAATGGACTAGAGAAACTAATACAAACTTATGGAGAGGATATAGAACCTAAATTGAAGGACCTGTGTTTATATGTCCCTGATCTGTAGATAACATGATAAAGAGTTATGTTAGGAATACTAAGGTACATAGATAGATTGATGGGGAGAATAGAGGCAGGAAAACAAGTTAGGAGGTTATTTTAATCAAGATTACCCATAGGAGCTAGGCCTGGTCCTGTCTTCCACCTTCCTAGGGAAAAGAGATATGGTTTTAATGCCAAAGGATCATCACATTCTTGAATTTTTTAGCTTGGTCCCTGCAGTTTAGTCTGCAGATTTTCAAAAAAGTGGTAGGTTAGGGGATTTGGACTCATCTCCCACTTCTCTTCCTTTAACCCCAAAATGCTGCTTTGAACTTGCTGATGGTTCCCATGCCTATTCTGAAAGATGACCTTTCTCTTTTTTCAACACACTTCCACACATATTGCTTAATTTTGCCTTTGCAACAACTTGGCTACAAAAGGCATGTCAGGTATTATTCCCATTTGACAAATGAATAGACTCAGGCAAAGGTAAATTAGACAATTTATACAACATCACACATTGAATAATTACTTTAGAGCTGGGAATAGGATTTTGATCTGTGGTCCTTTTTTCTTATTACCCGATAGAGGTAAATTTAGTTCTCACACTCCTCCTCTACTCTCCATCCATCAAATTTAATTATTCCACAATTTGTTCTTATATCAATGATTAGTGTTTACATTATTAGAATTATGTAAATATTGTTTTCTGCAGAGCTAGATGATATATTGTATTATGATTACAATGCTAACCTTACACAACTTTTCCCCCTTGGAGTTCATAGTATTCCGATGTTTTTCCTTGAATAATTTTTACAATTCTAAATTGAAAAATTTTATAATGTTTCATCAGACTCCATTATATACCTATGACTTGGTCCATGTTCCTTAGACAACAGCGATTGAGCAGTTATTAAATGCTAATCCTTTTTTGGGAGGTGTAATCCCAGGACAGCAAGAATGAGGGTAGAAGGAAGTGAGGCAGGAAGAATGGGAAGCAAATGTGAGATGATGCATTACTGTACTGGCCACTGTTCACAACAAGCCTTGAAGAGATAAGAGCTGGTCATATGGCAGGTTCACCTACTCACCCACTCAGACATTTTCATACAGGCTGTACTGAAAATTGTTAGAATAGTCCATTGGAAAGAGGGGAAGGGATTTTATCTGTTTACTTCCAGGGTTTTGTCTGTCTCCCTGTGGTTAAAACTTGCCCCATGAAGAATACAGCTCCCCCCTTACCCTTCATGGTTGTATCATCAAATGTGTCTGGTAATCTGGAGGGAGACATGATTCTACATTCTGTAGTGTGACACTTCATCTGAATCTGGAAGTTGTGGGAGGAGATAGAACTATTTGAACCCACACAGAATCACTGTGGTGGCAGCTGAAGATAGGATGAGTAAAACTGAGAGAATCTAACAAGGAGCAAGAGATGTGTCTGATACAATCAGTTGCTAACAATATCTGAAAAATCTACCAATTCTTCCTCTTCCATGCCCTATCTAGAGATCTCCCTCCCAGAAATATGTTTTTGTTTCAATCTGTACTGTTTGCTATTTAGGCCTATTTAATCCTTGAACTTTTTTTTTTCCTGCTCTCCTGGGGAGTAGCTACTGTTTCATGGATTCCACTTTTCCCTTTTGCTTTACTTTACTCTCTCACTTTGCAGGAGCACATATCCCAGTAGTTTTTCAAGAAAGTGTGCCTAATAGATCAACCTCCTGAGAAATTGCATGTTTAAAAGTATTGTTATTCTTTTCATACATTTGATTTACTAGTACAGTGTAGTAGAATACAGATTTCTAGATTGAAAGTGATTTTTCTCCAAAATTTAGAAAATTATTGCTTCTGTCTTCTAGCATCTTATATTACTATCGAAAAGTTTAATATTGATAGGTCAGGAAGGCAGAATTAAAAATTTAAAAGCTTGATGCTTGATCATTTGGATATATAGATTTTTATATCTGACAGTGTAAGAATACATATTTTTCTCAATACATGGAACATTTTAAAAAATTGATAGGAACAATTCAGAGCACATAAAAATTTCAAAAATAGATATTATAAAGAACGATCTTTGACTACAACTCAATGAAATTAGGAGTTAATGTGAAATGATGAATTTTTAAAATTACCCATGTATTTTGAAAATTTAAAAACACACTGCTAAATAATTAAAACAAATTTAAAATACCTAGAACTGAATGATATGAAAACATTATGTAGTAATACTTAAGGGATACAGCAAAGGTGCAGTTTTGCAGAAAACATACTTTAGATACATACATTTGATAAGAAAACTTTTAAAAGAATGAGCTGTGTTCTTTTTATGAAGATAGAAATGAAGAGAAGAAACTCAAAGGAAAACAAAAAACAAAAAAAGAATGGATTTTCATGCACACAGTAAAGACCTGCTCAGGTTTTATGATTGCATTCACTCTGTGGATCAACTTTGGGAGAAATGACATCTTTGCAATATGAATCTTTTAGTTCATAAACATGATGTATCCCACCATTTATTAGGTGTTTCTATAATTTCTCTCAATTTAATATTGTGATTTTTCAGTGTAGAAGTCTTTCATGTATTTTATTGCTTTTGTCTTTTGGTGTTTGGTGGTTCTTTTGATGTTATAAGTGGTTTTACTCTTTGAATTTTATTACCTTTCTAGTGGTTGCTGACATATCGAAATAATTATATTTTTGCATAAAATGAAAAAATTGAGTATTACCATTTTGCAACTCCTAGTGCAGGGGTGGGCAACCTTTTTGTGAGTGCGTGCCAAAACCAGCAAAATCTCTGACTCAAAATTCTTCTGCGTGCCAACCCTAATTTTTTGAGAACATGTTATGCCTACTTGATATCTCTTAAGGTGTATGTATGTGAAGAACCTTGAAGAAATAATAAAATTCATTCGAGCGACAAAAACACATGATGATGAAAAATACATTTATTTTTTAATGTATACATGTACACTGATAGTCCGACAGAAAACTTTATGACTCCATTTGATATTATCAGTGGGACTTTGGCTGCTGCATCACTGATGACAGAGATTTTACATCAGGTTTATATTTTGTGACCTTCAGAGATATGCACGAGCTACTACTTTCATCCGTCAGGCTACTCCTATTACGAGACTTAACAAAATCCATCACTGAGAACAAAGATTCACAAGCGTATGAGGATGAAACCAAAACACTGGTTGGATCTAGGAAGGCAGGGAGAGTTAAGGCAGAGGCATAGAAATTGCTCTTCCCCTCTCTCGTCAATCCATGTCTATGGTCTTTAAGATAACTTGTTATGTAAAATTATTTATCTATCTAAGATGCACCTACACTGAATTTATCTGAAAAATAAAAAAGTCAATATTAAGAAAAAAATTGTAAATGGAAGATTATAAGAGAGGGTTTCGCGTGCCAGCAAAAGTTACTGGTGTGCCATGTTTGGCACGCGTGCCAGGGGTTGCCCACCCCTGTCCTAGTGAATTAATGTATCTAGGCATTGGACATCAATAGCTGTTAACATCACAAAAAGAGATAAGCAGATGTGAGTTCCTGATAAAAAAACATAAAGGTCTAGATTCTTTAACAGATGAACCGTAGGACAAGAAACAGATGAAGTGGCAAACCTGTGGATTAAAAGGGATTTAGAAGACACGGTGTTTTTTTTTAAAATGTGTGTTTATTGATTTCAGAGAGGAAGAGAGAGGGAGAGATAGAAACATCAATGATGAGAGAGAATCATCAATTGGCTGCCTCCTGCATGCCCCCTAGTGGGAATGGAGCCCACAACCTGGGCATGTGCCCTGACCAGGAATCAAACCCTGACCTCCTGGTTCATAGGTCGAGACACATACAGTGTTTTTGTTTGTTTGTTTTTTTAAACGGATAGCTCTAAATTATAGTGTCTAAGAATGTACACTTGGGTGCAAATATAAGGAAGTGATTACTATAAATGTCAGGATGGAGGTTACTTTTGAAGAAAAGAAGAAAGGAAGGAAGTTAATTTGGATAAGCTATTTACTGGGAGAGCTGCTGGGGTGGCCACAGGCAAAATTCTGTTTCTTAACCTAGATGGTGGATACATGAGTGTTTGCATTATACCAATTCATTAAACTCATTAAGCAATATGTTTTTTTGGTATGGCTTCCTGTATCTTTGTTTCTGTATTCTTGTATCTTTATTTACAATATAAAGGTTAAAGGAAAGAATGTCTTCTGTGGTCCACACTAATAAACAGGAAGATTAGTGGGCAGAGAGGAGAAAGAAGGGAGCTATATACCTTTAAAAAGTTGTGTTTGTTTTTTTTTAAACTACTCTATGCTAGGCTCTGTGCTAGGGCATTTCACAGATGTTATCTTAATATTCAAAATTACTACCTCTGTTTGACTAAGTCTCATAGAAGTTAAATAAGTTGCTCATGGTAATGAGTAGCAGAATAGATAGATATTCAAGCCCAAACCCGATCTTTTTCCAAACTATAGACTCCTACTTTCCTCATTGGCTGATGTTGGTAGTACACTAATTTCTCTCTAAATTCAGTGTCTATATTATCTATCCTTCAGTTGGTCACTCTTCTGAAAAGTTATGTCCTTTGTGTATATTAAAAACTCTATGGAAATGTGTATATTAAATGTTTTTCCTCCAACTGATCTTTAAAAAGACCAGTTGTATTACTCATTCTAACAGAAAAAAATGATTATTTTAAGAAGACAACATAAGGTATGAAAATAAGGTGCTATCTTTATATCTCCTATTTTTAGAGAAATTGTTTACATGAGTAAAGTTATTTGAAATGAGTCTCAAATATACTCCAGCAGCTGAGCAGTATCAGAACAATCTTAAACATTTAGAAATACAAGATACAAGGAGGTATTTTATTTTCAATATTTTATGTGGTGTTGATTTTAGCCCTGAACATTGTATCAACTTGGATTAGACGTGCCTATAGATTTATTTGGTTGCAGTTTTATTTAAAAAAAATTATTGGCAACATTGGTTGATAACAGTTCATCATTTTCTTTTCAGGTGTACAAGATTATAATTTTACATATGTGTATTTTATTGCATGCACACCACCCCAAATCTACTTTCCTTTTGTTACCTGCAGTTTGATTTTAGAAAGTTGGTTTTATATTTATGGTTTTAATTTAGATTTAGATTTATTTTTCTTAGCATTTTATCTGTTGATAGCTTTATTTGTACTCTTTTAGTTTTTTAAATCCTGACTCAAGGAGTGAGGATATTTTTTCCATTGATTTTTTTGAAAGAGTGGAAGGGAGAGGTAGGGGGAGAGAGAGAGGAGAGAGACACAGAGAGAGAAACATCGACATGAGAGAGACATATCAATTGGTTGCCTTCCACACGTGCCCCAGCCAGGTCTGGGAATCAAACCCACAACCATCCAGTGCGCAGGCCAACACTAATCACTGAGTCATGCCCAGCCAGGGCTATTTGTACTCTTAATTTACAGGGAACCGACCTTTTCTACTCTCTCTGTCTTTTGGTTTTTCCACTCCCTTCTATTGTTAATATGAGGCAATCAGGGAAGATTTTATTAAAAAATATGACAATACATAAACTAAGTATATAAATTGAGTTGGTTATGTAATTTTATTTTATGCATTTATTTTTATTTTTCAATTATAGTTTACTTTCAATATTTTATGTTGATTTCAGGTTGGTTCTGTAATTTTAAGAGTTAAAACTAAAAGATAATTACTATATGAATATACTTGACATATATTCTTTATTTCGAGCATTTTAAAGCATAGTTTCTCAAAGTGTGGTTCTCTGACATCAAAATCATCTAGATTTTTACTTTAAAAGCAGCCCTAGCTGGTGTTGTTCAGTGGTTGGAGCATTGGCCTACACACCAAAGGGTCTCAGGTTTGATTCCCAGTCAAGGGCACGTACCTGGGTTGCAGGTTTGAACCCGACCCTGGTCAGGGTGTGTGTGGGAGGCAACCAATACATGAGTATCTCTCACATTGATGTTTCTCTCTCTCTCTCTCACCACCCCCCCTTTTCTCCCCCCCACCCCCTTTACGCTCTTTAAAAATCAATGGAAAAAATATCCTTGGTTGAGGAGCAACAAAAAATAACAAATAAAAGAAATCTCTTACTCTTTGAGACAGCATGGATGGACCTGGAGATTATTATGTAGAATCTAATGAACAAAATAAACTGACAAACAAAATAGGATCATAGACATGGACGTATGGAACAGACTGACAGATCTCAGAGGGAAGGTGGGAGGGAGGGCAGAAAGAGATTAATCAAAGAACTTATATGCATACTAGAGGCCTGATGCATGAAATACGTGCAAGGGGCTCGGCCCCCGCCACTGTGGCAGCTGCCTTGGCCCCCCGCCACCGCGGCAGCTGCCTCTGCCTCAGCCCCTGCCACGGTGGCTTCATCCAGAAGGACATCCGGAAGGATGTCCGGTCCAATTACCATATTATGCTTTTATTATTATAGACTAGAGGCCCGGTGCACGAAATTCATGCATGGATAGGGTCCCTAGGCTTGGCAATCAGGGCTGATCTATGGGGCGACCAGCAGGGCAATTGGGGCCCCTGCTTGCAACTGCCTTGGCCTGGTGCTGCCCGCTTACCTGCTCCACCATCCCGCAGTGGTCCTGCTCTTGTCTGGGCCCATCGGGGCCAGCAGCACCTCCACTGCAGCCCATTGCCAGTGTGGCATCACTGACGCCCGCCATGTTTCACATCATCCCCTGGTGGTCAGCGCACATCTAACTCCCAGTTGGTCGAATTCCCACCAGTGGGGACAATTTGCATATTAGCCTTTTATTATATAGGATATGTATAGCCCATGGACACAGACAATTAGATAGGTGAATACCTGGTGTGGGATGGGAGCCGGGTGAAGGGGGGCGGGGGGACGAGAGAAAATCAGGGACATCTGTAATACTCTCAACAATAAAATAAGTTTAAAAAATAAAACCATACTCCCCTCCCAAAAGCATACTCTCTAAGTCCCACCCCAACCCTTCTGAATCAGAATCTGCATTTTTTAATGTGTGTGTACCTAGAATTTGATTCTTATTCTTTTTTCACTTTCCCTATTTATTTCTTCACTTGTTTAAATTTCTTATCTATAGTATCTATAAGGATATGTAGATATCAGTTGGCTATCTGGAGGTTGATTTGGTAGACCATTTGCATGTTTTTGTAACAATAGATTTCTGATGTAAGTTGGAGATCTTGACAGCATAAATGCATTTTTCTTTCCAACAAATTAATGATCCCTTTAAATTTAATAAATGATTTCTGAATGATTCTTAGCTGCATTCTCAAAGACCTTAATTAAGATATGCTATTATGGCCCGGCTGGCGTTGCTCAGCGGTTGAGCCTGGACCTAAGAACCAGGAGGTCATGGTTCAATTCCCAGTCAGGGCACATGCCGGGGTTGCGGGCTTGATCCCCAGTGTGGGGCGTGCAGAAGACAGTTGATCAATGATTCTCTCATCATTGATGTTTCTATCTCTCCCTCTCCCTTCCTCTCTGAAATCAATAAAAATATATTTAAAAAAGAAAAAATATGTTATTATGTTGTGTGTATATAGTATAAGACTAAAAAGGGGATCAAGACTCAGAATTTTTCTCTAGAATGAGTGTTAGTTATTCCAATCATTAACCTTTGTATGTTTGTGTGGTGTAAGATAACAGTCATTTACTTCTTTTTCCTCTCTGTTTAAATATACCAGTAACAGGAAACTCTCCTGAAGCAAACTGTTTCTTGCAAGGATACACAGTTTGCCTCTATTATTTCCACTTATTCTAATATCAGCCCTTCTGTTAATAGTTAACTTCTAGCATATCAAAGCGGATCCAGTAAATAAGTCAAGATAAAAGCATTGGGGAAGGGAATATGATGGCAGTGCTGAAACAGGGAGAGAGGGATGGGCAGAGAAAAACCCAGAAAGAAGAATGGATGCTGGAGATCTATTTGATAATTTTGCTCTTCATGACCTAGTCATAATATTATGTTGGAATGTCATAGCAGTGCTGAGAATGGCTTCTAAACAGAGCACTCACCTTTATTATCCCTATCATTCCACCCTGCGCTGTGTCCTGACAGTCTCTTCTCATTCCAGTTTCATGCTGATTCCACCTACTTTCTTATTTTGGAAAACCATCCTCTAGTGATAGCACTTGAGCCTCAGATTGACATAAATTTGGATAAGTGATACTTAGTATATGATCAAGAGCTGGATCCCACCACTGAGGCATATCTAAATCTACCTCCTTTTTTACATGCGTCCCAAGTAATGTGAGAGCAATTGAGCCCTGGCTGGGTGGCTTAGTTGGTTGGAGCATTGTCCTGTACACCAAAAGGTTGTGGGTTCAATCCCTGGTCAGGGTGAATACCTGGGTTGTGGGTTTGATCCTCAATTGGGGCACGTACAAGAGGCAACTGATCAATATTTCTCCCCCCTCTTCTCCAAAATCAATAAACATCATCTGGTAAGGATAAAAAAAAATCATGTAGTATGGCTAGCTAAGCTTTAATTTCCTGAATCTTTGAATGCCTGGATTTTAAGGATAATACATCACACCTTCATAATTCAATGCTTGGAATCAGAGGTTTTTCGGTTTGGAAGAGACTTTAAAGTGTTTTCTAGTCTAGAAATAATTACACCTTCCTGTGCATCAGAAATCCATGCAGGACTTTTTTTTTTTTTAAATAAAGATTCCAAATTTCCTCCTCAGATCTCTTTAGTTAGAACCTCAGTATTGGGATCCTAGATTTTTGTTTGAATAAGCTTTCCAGGTGATTCTTATACAACCAGTCAGAGCTGTGTTTGAGAACCACAGGTCTAGACCAATCCTCCTTGTCATTGAATTTCCACCACTTCAGAAGTAGAAAATTTGTTTCCAGCTCTCCTATTTCTTACTATTCATGTCCAAGAGTTAGTCCGTTTATTCTTATTTTTTCAACATTTTCTTGACCCAGCACTTCCCTTCCCACACCTACTTTCAAACAAAAACCAAACACAAAATAAATAACAACACTGCAACAACAAAAATACCCAACCACTTATTGTCCATCTATTACATCCCTGGTGCTATTCTAAGTATATATCCATGTTTACTTTATAATTCTTTATTTCTGTTTGCTTAAGAAAAAGTTCTAATGTGTTAATATTTCAGCAAAGTTATTGCAACAGATTTAAAAGGCAGACAGACATGTTATTATAGGCTATGTAGTAACAAAGGAGTTTTATACAATTAAAATATTACACAGACCTATGGGATTTATTGAGTAACTAACAGACCCATAAAAGAAATTGAATCTGAAAGATTAAATTCAATATTAGCACCTACAATATATTTGAAAGTAAAATTTTTAACTGTTTCATTCCTCCTAATGTTTCTTAACTCTCTCCCAAATATGGTACTCTCAAATTGCAAAGATGAATAAAGGGCATAAGAAGCTCCAGTACTAAGAACATACAGCCCAAAGAAGAACTAGAAGTATTGACTCAGACTTGAGAGTTTTAGTTGGAAATCATTTAACTTTCTATACTTTAACTCATCATAAGATTTCTGTGCATTGAATACTGTATATGAGTGAAGTCTATGAACCTATTTCCAGTAGGGATGGTTAAAAATTAGCAATATGAAAAAAATTAGCAATATGCAGTATTATTCTTATCAAATTTTTCTCATAAGTTATACTTGTAACAAAATTATACTTAAAATATTTATTACACTTACTTATTATACTTTCAGCAACACAGGAGGGACCTTTATGTGTTTGATGGTTTACCATCCACTTCATTGTGCTTACTTATTTTTGTAAGGAACAAGCAATATATACCACATCTTCCCAACATTCAAGATAATGCAATAATAACAAAATTATCCAAAGAAAAATAACTGGAAATTGCATTAGATACTGCTTTATTAGGAATTAGAGGTCCGGTGCACGAATTCGGCACCGGCTGGGGTCCCTCAGCCTGGTCGGCAATTGGGGCCGAAGGGGGAGGGGAGGGGAGGGTGGTGCTGGTAGGCTGGGAGGAGGGCCTGCGGGAGGTTAGCTGGCCAGCTGCAGGAGGTTGGCTGAGGGAGCGTACTGACCACCAGGGGGCAGCTCCTATGTTGAGCGTCTGCCCCTGGTGGTCAGTGCGCGTCATAGCAACCGGTCGTTTGGTCATTTGGTCGCTTAGGCTTTTATATATATAGATAATTGCTATAATAAAACAAATAACATCATACATTATTTTTTCCAATGACCTTCAGTTTGAGAAACTTAACAGCAGAAATAGATCTTTAAGATTCGAGTCATTGAGAAATGTAGTTCTTTGAAATCTGGGAGATATATTAGCAAAACCACAGATACAGCCTACCCTTCACTGAAATTCTGGAGAAAAGCATTTTATTAATTTGGGGGAATAAGACTGGACACTGGCAAAGATATGACTTTGAAGTCAATAGCCACCTGGGCTGTATGATGAGAACCATTGGTATTGGTAGCAGATAGAAATAAACTTAGGCTGACCAACTGAATATTTTATTTAAAAAGTTAAATACTTCATTGTATTTTGGATAGAATACAAAAAGTAAAATGGCTTTTAATAAAAAATTAAAACGCTTAATTGTGTTTTCTTAGAAACCAATCAAAAGATTACAGACCTACACAATTTGAAGACACAAATTGGATGCTGAGTGACTAGAGGTCATTCCAGGTGTGGAATTTTAGAAAGTCTTTAGAGTAAATGGCACTGTGGCTCTGGCAGCAGATACAAAGGAATGATACTCTAGAGAGGAGGTAGGGGACACTCTGTGATCAGCCAGTGGGCTGATGGAGCTGGAGCTGGGATCTTTAATTTATGGTTTATCTTCCACAGCTCATACCTCTGTCTTCCTAAATGGTAATTTCAGATCTCTTTCAATGAGATCTGTCAGGAGGAGGTCTTGGGGAGCATATATTTTCTCATTTTGATCTTGAGTGTATTTGGAGACTTTTTTGAGAATCTTTTCATAATGAATTTCTATGCATAAGAAGATGGTGTATGCTGTTAAACATGCTTCAAAATATGATTGACTCTCAAGCTTCTGTGTTTCTGCATAAAGGTTACTTAGAATTCGAACTGTTTCTTCAAACTGCTGCCTTTCAGGCTGGTTCTCCAGCTCTGCAGGAACTTGGTCTGGAACTGGCAGCATGTGCCACTGCTGTATCCTTGATGAATGAATATCTTCATGAACACTGGTGCCTGCTGCAGCCTCGTGGTGAGGACAAGACTGGCTACCCCACCTCATCTGCCCTCCAAGTGCTGTTGTATTGCCCTCTCATGTATTATTTCTTATGTCCTCAGCCAGTCTGTAGGCTTTTTGAAGTAAGGGACTATATTTACATAGTTGGTGCACAGTAAATGTTTATTGACTGACCACCTGGAACACTTAGGAAATTGGGAAAAGGGCTATTGTTCCAAAGTTTGAGGTGAGGTGACTCTGGAATAATCTTTAGGTTTCTTATCAGTATCAAAGAACTATTGGAGCTCTGAGAATAGCTCTATACTATTTTTTCTTTTCCCTTACTTTTCATTACTATTCTTAACAGGGGCCCTATGTTACTTTTCTCCAGGGTCTGTTGGTCATCCTCATAACCCTTCCTCTCCTGCACAATCCCTTTGACCTTGAATTTATCATTTCCCCCCTTTGGGCCTCTATGTCCTCATTAATAAAATAAGATCAAAATAATCCTTAAGTTTCTTTCCACTTCTAATATTTTATGATGTTACTATCTAGAAGTTCTACTGAAATATGGAGCAAATTATATATCAATTTTTTTGTCATAGAAGCCAAATTGGTTCACTGAACAGGTTCTGGAAAATAAAAACTTTCAAGCCCCAGACTTAGTGGGCATATTAGTATTGATAGTCTCCATGTATTTTTATCAAAGGAAATTTTGGACATAGGAATGGTGACATTTGTCCATCTTAGCACTTAGCAGCTGCAACCGAGAGATGAAAGCTTGGAAAAGGTGACTGACGTCATTAGACCAATTTGACCGTGTGGTATTATTCTCAGAACACACTCCAGCATCTGAGTTATTTTTATCTGCTCTGGGTCAGAGTCTGGGGCTTGTTTCTCTTCTCTGAGGAGGCGGTAGACAGTTTAATTGATGGCTTTGCCTGCCAGGACATTTGGTCTTAATAATGTGCTCAATTTTTCCTTTGTTCCATTGGGAACTTAAACTGTAACAAGGAAATTTAGTAGTAAAAATACTTTGATGTAGAAAAAAATAAGTACCTTTTGTTCTAATCCCTGGCCTTAAGCATGTTATTCTTCTTTCTAAATCAGTATCTTTTTTTCTGAATATCCTGCCCCTCTTTGTTGATACCCTTATTAAATATTTTCAAAAGCCCACTCCCATCCCAATCTCCCAATTGCACTTTCTTCTCTCTCTGAAATTCTATTAAAAGGAGCCTATACTATGCAATATATCACTTAGTTCTCTACCGTCTTATAATATTACTAGAGGCCCGGTGCACAAAATTCATGCATGGGTAGGGTCCCTAGGCCTGGCCGGTGATCAGACCTGATCTGTGGGGAAAATGGTGGGGTGATTGGGGGGCCCCCGCTGGCACCCACCTTGGCTGGCTTGACACTGCCCACTTGATGGCCACTCCACCCGTCACTGCCGCTGGTCACCTCCCTCTGTAGGGCGGCTGGTGGGGTGATTGGGGGGCCGCCGCTGGCATCCACCTTGGCTGGACTGGGGACTGGGGGCAGCTCCTGCATTGAGCGTCTGCCCCCTGGTGGTCAGTATGCATCATAGCGACCAGTCGTTCGGCTGGTTGTTCCACTGTTTGGTCAATTTGCATATTAGGCTTTTATTATAAAGGATATCACTTTTTGTGTATGTTCATTTTGTCTCCTTAAATTATTTGCATCTTGAAGGCACAGAGCAATCTTTGTTCAGCTCTGTGATCCTACCAGAAACAGTATAAAGCAGCGGTTCTCAACCTGTGGGTTGTGACCCCTTTGGGGGTCGAACAACCCTTTCACAGGGGTCGCCTCAGACCACCGGAAAAACCATATTGAATATATAATTACATATTGTTTTTGTCATTAATCACTATGCTTTAATTATGTTCAATTTGTAACAATGAAAATACATCCTGCATATCAGATATTTACATTACGATTCATAACAGTAGCAAAATTACAGTTATGAAGTAGCAACGAAAATAATTTTATGGTTGGGGGTCACCACAACATGAGGAACTGTATTAAAGGATCACGGCATTAGGAAGGTTGAGAACACTGGTATAGAGGAAGGAATAAAAGAGTGTAAGGGACTTAACATTTATTTTACTTTTTAAAATATATTTTTTTCATTTTTCACAGAGAGGAAGGGAGAGGGATAGAGAGTTAGAAACATCGATGAGAGGGAAACATCGACCAGCTGCCTCCTGCACACCCCCAACTGGGGATGTGCCTGAAACCAAGGTATATGCCCTTGACTGGAATCGAACCCTTGACCCTTCAGTCCGCAGGCCGACGCTCTATCCACTGAGCCAAACCGGTCAGGGCGGGACTTAACATTTATTGAATTCATACCTTGTACTAAGGATATATTCATACTTTGTACTGGGGATATGTACTTCATAGTTTATTTCTAAATTTTCACAATAGCCTAAAGATAGGAAATATTAGGTCCATTTTACTCCTGAGGAGACTTGGCCTCAGACACATTAAGTAAGGGGGTCAGAGTCAGTGTGGAGTAAGGCATATTAGTGTTAAATCCCTCCCTCTCTGCCTTTTACGTTTTGTGTTGCTTAACCTTTCTGAGCTTCAGTTTTCAGATAGGGATAGTATCATCCTTATTGGGTACTTGTGAACCTTAATGAGAAAGATAATGGAGATAAGGAGCCTTCGGATGCTTGGCTCATAGACAATCTATAAATGAGACATAATTGTAGGTGGAATGGACAGGGCTTGCTATTGAATTGGTTGTGGTACAGAAAGGGAGAAAAGAAAAAGTGAAGCATAGCTCCCAGGTGTCTATCTTGAGTAACTGAGAAGATAATAATATAGATTACAGAGAATCTGAAACACTGGAAGAAAAACAGTGGAAGGAGAATGATGAGTTTAATGATGTTGAATAGGCAATACAATACACAAGTCTAGAGCTCAGTGGAGAAATCTGAGCAAAAGGTACAGCTACATGTGGTAACCGAAGACCTTATGTGGAAGAGAGAAAGCAGAGTTAGATGACATAGTTTCTGGAAATTTTCAGAATTTAAAGGTGAGTAGAAGATAACACAAGAAAGGTGACTGAAAAAAAGATAACCAGATAGGTTCGAGAACCATGGAAGTGTCACTGAAGCCAAGGGAAGGAAACATTTTAAGAAAAATTGTCTATACGTAGTGTCTTTTCTTTCTCATCTTCCATTTACTCTTCAACTCAGTTCAGTCTGGCTTCTGCATTATCTCATTAACTGCACTGAAATGTCTCTTTTCAACCAATTCAATGAGCATTTCTCTATCCTCATTGAACTTGCTCCATCAGTAATATTCAAAACAGCTAGCAGCTAGCCATTCCTTCCTTCTTTCCCCTACTTCAGTGGCTGCTCTTTATAATTTAAAAAAAATTCTTTTTTCCTTTCCTTAAGGAAGTATTTATTGCATATTATTAGTGATCATATTTTACAGCAAAATTAAATGTGTACACTTTTTACAATTATAAACTGGAAATCAAGGCCTCTGTCAAATTTATATGCTGAACCAAAGTTCTGGTTTTCAGAATTCAGCAGTCAGTCATGATTCTGGTCCAGGGCCACCAGTCCATGATTTCTAATAGTTGAGGATCTTGTCAGTAATTGTAATAAAATCTTCCTTATATGTGACAGTATTTCCACAGAAAACCCTCCCAGGGATTCAGTTATTTCATTTATTGAGATACTTCTTTTCTCTAATTCATCATTTGGCACAGGGAAGACGTCCTTTTGTTGTACTTCACCTCATGGCTTGCTGTTTTTCCCATGGAAGAAAATCAAGGAACCCAACAGGGTCCAGGTGCCCAATTAAAAGAATGTGGGCATCTGCTGGTACCAATATGTGTCCTGGTCTAGATGCAAGGCACCACTGGAGACCAAGATCATAATCTCTCACTTCTGGTTGACATGAGGCTCAGTACAAGCAGGATGTATAGGCTGGAGCAAAGTTGTAAACTTCCTGACTGAGTTGCATTCCTGCCCCAACATGCACATATCCCTCAGCAAAGACTAGGAGACTTATTGGTTCCAGGTATTTAAGGAAATCTCCACCCAATAATTATGATACTGCTAAACTAATCGAGCAGAGACTTCACTGGATCCACACGATAAAGAATACAGACTGTTCATCATAGTCACTAAACCAACAAATAGCAGTAGCAAAATCAATAATAAATCCTGGAGACATGAGAGATTCTGATTTCTAGGTTGCCACATTAAAATGCCTGCTTTTCAAATAAAAAGACATGCCAAAAAAAAAAAAAAAAAGTATGGCCCTAGCTGGTTTGGTTTAATAGATAGAGAATCGGCCTACAGACTGAACGGTCCCAGGTTTGATTCCAGTCAAGGACACATGCCTGGGTTGCTGGCTTGATCACCAGGAGGGGGCATGCAGGAGGCAGCCGATCAATGATTCTCTCTTATTGCTGTTTCTATCTCTCTATTCCTCTCCCTTCCTCTCTCTAAAATAAATAAAAAAACATATAAAAAAAGAATGAAAGAAGGAATATTACTATCTTAGAGAAATAAAAAGAATATAAGGGGCACACTATGAACTCTTGTATGCCAGTAAATTAGATAACTTAGTTAAAATGGATAAATTCCTAGAAAGACAGAATACTGAAAATAAATTAAGAAGAAATAGGCAATCTATAAACTCATAAAATTAAAGAAATTGAATTAATTATATATATTTAAATCCCACTAACAAAAGCTCAGGACCAGATAGCTTCAGTGGTGATTTGTAGCAGATATTTAAGGGATTAACACTGATTTTTTAGAAACTCTTAAAAAAAAAAAAAAGGAAGAGAATAGGACATTTTAAATCTCACCCTGAGAGGCCAATATTAGCTGATATCAAAACAGATAACACATCAAAAAAAAAAAAAAAAAAAAAAAAAAAAAGAAAACTGCAGACCAATATCTCTTATGAACACCCTTAACAAAATAATAGCAAATTGAATTCAGCACTATATAAAAAGGATTATACTGCATGATCCAAGCGGGATGTCCCAGGAATATAAGGTTGGTTCAATATAGAAAAGTCACAGTTCAATATCTCAATAGACAGAAAAAGCATTTGACAAAATTCAACATTTTTTTCATGATAAAAACACTTAACAACTTAGGAGTCAAAGGGAACTTCCTTAACCTAACAAAGGGCATCTATTAAAAAAAAACCAAAACCAAACCTATAGCTAACAACGTACTAATGGTGAAAAACTAGAACTTTTTCCTCCAAGATCAGGAACATGACAAGGAACATGGCCACTCTCACCATTTCATTGAACTTTTTACTTGGAGATTCTAGCCAGGGCAATTAGGTAAGAAAAAGAAATAAAGGCATACATCTTGGAAAGGAAAAATTCAGTGTATTTCTATACACTCTCTAAATTGATCTGTAGATTCAGTGCACTCCAGTGTCCAAATTACACCTGGCCTTTTTGTGTGTGTGTGCAGGAATTAAGCTGATTTTAAAATCATACGGAAATTCAAGGAACCCACAAAAGCCAAAACAATTTTAAAAAGGACAGAGAACTCACAATTCCCAATTTCAAATGTTACTACAAGGCTTGATTACAAAGCTACTACAATAAAAACAATGTGTTACTGGCATATTATAGACATACTAGAGGCCTGGCACACAGATTTGTGCACAGGTGGAGTCCCTCAGCCTGGCCTGCAGGGATCGGGCCAAAACCAGCTCTCTGACATCCCCTGACGGGTCCTGGATTGCGAGAGCGCAGTACTCAGGTGACAAACCCTAGAAACAGGCTCCCTTTTCTCTGATTCCGGGTGCATCACCCAAGAACCACAGCTGCCAAGTCACTGCAGCTCGGCAGCGCCTGTGTTGAGCATCTGCCCCCTGGTGGTCATTGCGCATCATAGCTACCAGCTGGTTGGCCAGTCGGCCGGTTGCTTAGGCTTTTATATATATACTAGAGGCCCGGTGCACAAAAATTTGTGCACTCGGGGGGCGGGGGAGGGGG
>NW_005361955.1:3143772-3151945 GCF_000412655.1 Myotis brandtii | reverse complement strand
CAATTGATTGTCCAGAAATAAAAATAAATCCATACATCTTTAGTCGATTGCTTGTTAACAAGGGTGTCAAAATAATTAAGGCAGCAAAGAAGAGTCTTTTCAGTAAATGGTACTGGAGCAACAGAATATCCATATGCAAAAGAATTAGATTGGACTTCTACCTACTATATCAACAATTGATTGTCCAGAAATAAAAATAAATCCATACATCTTTAGTCGATTGCTTGTTAACAAGGGTGTCAAAATAATTAAATAGGCAAAGAAGAGTCTTTTCAGTAAATGGTACTGGAGCAACAGAATATCCATATGCAAAAGAATTAGATTGGACTTCTACCTCACACTATATCAACATTTAACTTAGAATGGGTCAGAGACTCAATTATAAGAGCTAAAACTGTAAGATGCTTGGAAGAAACTATAGACATTATTCTTTGTGACCTTAATTATACAATGGTTCCTTAAATATGACAGCAAAAGCAAAAGCAATAAAAGAAAAAATTTGATACATTTCATCAAGATTTAAAATTTTTGTGCCTCACATGATACTATCAATAAAGTAAAAAGAAATAGTAAAATACTTAGGAATAAGTGGGAGAAAATATTTGTAAGTCATTGATCTGAAGTGGGTCTAGTAAACAGGATATATAGAAAACAGTTATAGTTCTGGCCAGTTTTTCTCAGTGGTTAGAGTGTCAGCTCGAGGACCAAAGGATCTTGGGTTCAATTTTTGATCAAGGGCACATACCTCAGTTGTGGGTTTGATCCCTGTCTCCCACCGAGGCCTTGTGTGGGAAGCAACCAATCGATGTGTCTCTCTCACATCAATATTTCTCTCCCCCCTTCTGCCCTTCCTTCTGCTCTGTCTGAAAATCAATGGGGAAAAAATATCTTTGGGTGAGGATTGAAAAAACAAAAACCACCATAACTTGAAAAGACAACCCAGTGAAAAAATGGTCGAAGGATTTGAATAGACATTTCTCTAAAGAACATATACAGATGTCCATCAAGCAGTTGAAAAGGTGTTCAGCATCATTTGCCAGGGAAATGCAAATCAGAACCATAGTGGTATATTATTACACCTTCTAGGATTGTTATAATAAAAAAGATGGACAAGCCCTGGCTGGTTTGGCTTAGTGGATAGAGCATCGGCCTGTGGATGGAAGGGTCCTGGATTCGATTCCAGTCAAGGGCAAGTACCTTGGTTGTAGGCTCCTCCCTGGCCTGGGCCCTGGTGGGGCGCATGCAGGAGGCAGTCCATTTATGTGTTTCTCTTACATCGATATTTCACTCTGTCTTTACCGCTCTCTTCTACTCTCTCTAAAAATGAATGGAAAAATATCCTTGGGTGAGGATTAAAAAAATAAAAATAAAGATGGACAATAACAAGTGCTAGAAAGGAAGTGGGGAAGTGGGAACCCTAATATACTGCTTCTGGAAATGTAAAATGTTGTAGCCACTTTGGAAAAGTCTGTCAGTTCCTCACAAGATTAAACAGAATTACAATATGACCCAGAAATTCCATTCTTCAGTATAAACCCAAGAGAACTAAAGCTATATATCCATTAAAAAAAATGCACATTAAAAATGCTCCATAGCAGCATTTTCATATTGGCCCCAAAAGTGGAATAAACCCACATGTCTACTAATTCTAAGGCCTTGATTCTCAGTAGCATGGTATCACTCGGGAGCTTAGGAATACAGAATATTAGGCTCACCTCAGACTTACTGAATTGGAATCTACATTTTAACACATTCTCCAGGTGATTCATACGCACACTAAAGGTTGAGGAGCACACTTCCAAGGTGCTTACATTGTTTGGGATGGGGATTATGCAATCAACTAACTTCAAATGTAGTTAAAGTCAACAATATAATTTCAAGGTTAACTATGGAAAGAAAAGAAATGGCCTTATATAACTTAAATCAGCATAGAACTCAGAAAATTAACAAGAACGGGGGAGGAAAAGAGTAAAAAAGATGTATAGGGCAAATGAAAAGCACATTTGAGGTGAAGCATAACAGTAATTCCAATAAGTGTAAGTGGCCAAAATTTACCAGTTACAAGAAATTATTTAATAGGATTTAAAAATAATTTAACTATATGCCTTTTATAAGAAACACTAGTGGCCCGGTGCACGGATTTGTGCACATTGAAAGGAAATTAGTTAGAAGGTGGCGGCAGGGCGGAACTGGGTGAGATGGCCGGACACACCCTCCAGCCAACCTCCCTCTGTCCCTTCCTGGCCAGCTGCACCTGGGGTGGCACCTTGGCTCGAAGGGCATCTGTGGAGTGAGCTGGGTCCCTCTGGCAGATAGGGTCCCTAGGCCTGGCCAGGCCGAAACCAGCTCTCTGACATCCCCTGAGGGGTCTCAGAGTGCGAGAGGGCACTCTGCAAAGTTGCTGTCCCTCGGCAGTTCCTGTGTTGAGCGTCTGCCCCCTGGTGGTCAGTGTGTGTCATACCTATCAGCTGGTCAGATGGTTGGACGGTCGCTTAGCCATATATCTATCTATCTATCTATCTATCTATCTATCTATCTATCTATCTATCTATCCATACATACATACATAGATACACAAAACATAAGATCGTGAAAGTGAAAATAGGAAAAAAGATATATCAGGCAAACACTAAACTAGGGTAGCAACAATACCTCAACAAAGCTGTTTAGAAAGAAAACTATAATGGTGGGATAGCCATATTAATATCAGACAAAATATATTTTAAGGCAAAATGGTTCAACTCAGAATATTTAATAATTCTAAAATAGTCTCAAAATATATAAAGCAAAATTGAAGAACCACAGGGAGAAATTTATAAATGCAATATACTTGTTAGGAGATTTCATTACATCCTAATTATTTGAAGTTCAAAAATAAAAAAAGCAGTAAAGTTATAGAACATTTAAACAACATAATTAATAAGCATGATCTAACAGGCACATATATAGATCCTGCATCCAACAACTAGAGAATATACATCCTTCTTAAGTACATGTGAAGCATTGTTCAAAACCAAACAAAACTTAACTAAGAAGGAAGAGATGGTGGTAATATAGATAAGAGTGATATAGATAAGATGGGCTTCATAAGATTCTTGTTTTAGATCTTTTCTTGATTTTGAGCATTATACTTGTAATCACTGGTTTTGAAGCTTTAATCATTCCTATGAAACTCAGCCACTTTCAAAATTTGCAGACTCTGCCATAAATTGAGAGGGAATTGCTTGCATCTTTGATAACATAATTGAATTGTATGAGCAATCTAATTTCATCTGTTCATAAAGTTTAAATTAGGAGAATGCCAACTCATGCAGCAGCTGCAGTGTTAGACAAGGGCTTTATATCCAGTCACTAGAATTCTGGGGCAGAACCCCTTCATCAGCATTCTTGACTCCTAAACTTAGACCTCTTTGCATATCAAAAAGCTTGGTAAAGTAAATTTTGGCCTTTTCAAATATACCCCAATCCCACATAGCCTGAAGTAACCTCCATCTCCTCTGAGTCACAACAATCTTTTATCTATGCATAATGTTTGGCACAAAGTGGACATCTAACAAATGTTTGAATGACAGAATAGAAGAGAAAGAGGGAAAAAGAGAAGGCCCATGCCTTCCAGGGGTTTTTGTCCTGGGTAGCATCTTAGGAAAGGAAAGAACACTTGATTTAATCAGAAAAAGCCTTGCTCTAGGGCAGTGATGGCAAACCTTTTGAGCTCGGGCGTGTCAGCATTTTGAAAAACCCTAACTTAACTCTGGTGCCCTGTTACATATAGAAATTTTTTGATATTTGCAACCATAGTAAAACAAAGATTTATATTTTTGATATTTATTTTATATATTTAAATGCCATTTAACAAAGAAAAATCAACCAAAAAAAATGAGTTCGCGTGTCACCTCTGACACGCGTGTCATAGGTTCGCCATCACTGCTCTAGGGCAACTCTGGTGCTTTATATAGAAGGAAAGCATCAGAAACTTCCATTCAAACAATCCATGATGTTTTCAAAGACTTTTCAGTGTAGAATTCACATAGCCTCACATGGAGTTTTTTCTCAGGATTTCTGGAGAACACATGAACTCTTTTATAATAAAGAGAAAACTTTTCTAACCTGGCTCGAAGTGGAGCTATGTGCTATCCCAGACCCACCTTGCCATCTTAATAGAACTATGAACTCATACAATTCCTATGGATGTGTTTTGTGATATTGTTTTTTGTTTTTTCAAGAAGAGAATTTTATTTTAATTTTTCAATTACAGTTTGCATTCAATATTATTTTGTATTATTTTCAGGTGTACAGCATAGTGGTTAGACAATCATGTTTTACAAAGTGTTCCTCCTGATATTTCAAGTACCCATCTGGCACCATACATAGTTATTACAATATTATTGACTATATCCCCTATGCTGTACATTACATCCTCATGACTATTTTGTGACTACCAATTTGTAGTTTTTTAAACCCTTCACCTTTTTGACACAGCCCCCAACCTTCTTTCCTCTGGCAGCCATCAGTCTGTTCTCTATCTATGAGTCTGTTTCTATTTTGTTTTGCTCTTCAGATTCCATATATGAGTGAAATCATATGGCATTTGACTTTGACTTATTTCACTTAGCATAATATGTGGTATTAGTTTTCTATTGCTGCATAACAATACTCATTTATTAGTTTGTAGTTCTGTAGGTCATTAGTCTGACATAATGTGGTTGGGTTCTCTTCTTAGAGTATCATAAGGTCAAAATCAAGGTGTGCTGGCTGGGCTGAGTTCTCGTCTGGAGAAGCAGGGAGATAAATATCTTCTAATTTTATTCTTGTTTGCAGAATTCAATCTCATCCTATATAATAAAGCCTAATACGCAAATTGTCCCCTCGACTGGGAGTTTAACCAGGAGTTTGACCATTTGCTATGACGTGTGCTGACCACCAGGGGGTGGCGTGGAACATGGCGGGCATCGGTGATGCCGTGCTGGCAATGAGCGGCAGTGGATGCACTGCCGGCCCCCCTGGAACCTGATGAGAGTGGGACCACAGTGGGATGGTGGAGCAGGTGAGCGGGTGGTGCCAGGCCAAGATAGTGCGAGCAGGGGCCAAATTGCCCCGCCCATCGCCCCGCAGACTGCAACCAGCGGTGGTGGTGGGGGGCAGGGCTGCTGCCTGGCTCCCAGACACTGAGGGAGCCGGATGGGGGGCCTGGCTCAGATCAATCGCCCCGCAAACGGGATGGTGGAGCAGGTGAGGGGTTGGTGCCAGGCCAAGGCGGGGTGCCAGGTGGGGCTATGGAGCTGTGAGGCTGGGGGCACGAGCTGGGGCCCGATCCCCACAGGCCACCCCAAGGGACCCCACCCATGCACGAATTCATGCACCGGACCTTTAGTATGGTTATAAGACTGAGATCCCTGTTTCCTTGCTAGCTGTCAGCCAGAGGCTACTCTCTGCTCCTACAGCCCTAACACCTGCCCTTCTTAATTTTCAACTCCTCATAGGCAGGTAGAATCTTTCTTGTGCTTCAAATCTCTGACTTTCTGTCATCAGCTGGAGAAACCTCTTTGCTTTTAAAAGGATTGTGTGATTGGTTTAAGTCCACCTGGACAATCTTCTTATATTAAAGTTAACTGTACATTATAATAATCTGTGGGTATAAAATTTGTCATATTCAACAATTCTGGAATTAGGGTGGGAAATCTTAGAATGCTGCCTACCACATTTGTTTATGTTTTATCTCATTTACTAGATCCTAAGAGTCTTGAGGACAGGTTAATGCCTAGCACATCATAACACTTAACAAATACTGATTTTCATATCATCAGTGACTAAAAAGTAATGTTCAAAGTTATATATGAGATTTAAAATTTTATTGCTAGCTAGAGGGGAATGTGTGTGTGTGTGTGTGTGTGTGTGTGTGTGTGTGTGTGTGTGTGTGTGTTTTAGGGGTAAGGACAACTTGAATTAGTTAATCTTTTACATTCCAATATCCAATGCTGCTATTTTATATACTGTTCAACTACTCAAACATGCTATTTCACATAACCATGTGCCTTATTTTGATTCCAGATTCCCAGCAGAAGTATTCAAACTAAAGGAAAACATACTTGAAGTTAGGCATAAAAGGGACTAATAATTTCCTCCTGGTATCCAGAGGGATGCCAACAATAGCTTCCAACACAAATTTATCTTTGGAATTAAAAGTCTATTACCCTGGGACTTTCGAATGTTAATGTTTTCCTTCCTGACTGAGTAGCTTTTAACCTGTAGTTTTGAGTGATGGATGTCCTTGAAATTTAATGACATTTGTTCAGCTCTTATTGACTATCTGCTCAAAAAATAGATTAGCAGATATTTCTCTCATCAGAGAGCTTGTCTGTGTAATGATGTCATTGTAATCAGGCTGGGTAATGTAATTCTCTGCTTAGCTCGGTCATTCCCATCTGAGATGACTCATGTAGAGGCTTCTGGAATACGGTACAGTATTTTAAAGAATACCATGTAAGGAGGAGTAATATGATTTATTTATCATCTCTGACCTTTCAGTGTAGGATGAATTTTAACCCGACATTTCCTAAAATCATTTGACTACAAAAGTCCTGCTGTAGAACATCCAAAAAATCTCATAGAACACAGTTTTGGGGAAGCTGATTTTTTTCTAATCTGGGAAACTAAGACCAACTTTTAGGAGCATTATAGAGTACTTTTATTAGAAGTAGCATTAGACCTCATTGGTTGAACTACCATATTACAGTCAGAGAATCTGAGGCCCTATGGGATTGAAGAAACTTGCCAAAGATAGTGAGTTGTTGACAGAGCTTGGATAAAAATAATTCATATGTCTTATTTCTCACTTCTGTGCTTTTCTCATTATAATACAGTTCTTAACAAACTGGTAGAAATCACCTAGCTTCTATAAGCCATAAGCCCATTTTTGCTGAAGATGGCCATACCTTTAACATTGATGAGACTTTAGTTTGAAAATAGATGTGGGAAGAGGGCTTTGACTTAAAGCATATATATATATACTGGTTTTTTGTTTAAAGAAAATCACAAGATAGTTTTTTCCAACTTCAGTTCATTTTTCTTTGTATACAGTTTGTCTATTAAGTAAAGGCTTATCTCTTTCCCCTTCAGGAGTAAAAGCTGTTACTAGTATAAGGTCCTCGGACTCCAGGGTGAACTAATTCAGTCATTTTCTTTTCTAGCATCTGTACTGTTGGAATGGATGTTCCAAGTGGGGATCTTTCATACATTATTTAATGGTTGTTCTTTTAAAATTTTTTTAAAAAAAGATATAATCAGTTTAGGAGCTATTTTCTCCAACTATCTACTTAAGAGACATTGGGAGAAACTTCTAGAGAAGACCCTTGGGCAGTTGTTGATACAATTTGTCGCCTTAGAATCTATTTAAGAGGAGGAGCAATGTTTAATGCTGAAAAACATGATAGTGGAGTAACTTAAGGAGAGGCGTTCTAGAGGTGCTTTGAGTCTAGATGAGACGAGAGGTTCAGTGTGCATGTGATCTGAAAGCACAGTACCTGTGTGCAAGTACTACAGTAAAATATTATGCTGCAGGTTATCTGCCCCCCTCCCCATTGTTCTACTTCTTGGAACAACTCTGTTATTTTAGAGCCATTCTTGTCAACCTCACAGTCAGATTCAGTTAGTTAATTTTATTTCTTTCAGTATTTTTAGCTGCCTAAGACAATTGAATTGTGACGGGCTTTTTAAGTTTGGGGTTTTTTAGTTGTTTTTTAAAAAATATATTTTTCTTAATTTCAGAGAGGGAGGGAGAGGGAGAGAGAGATAGAAACATCAATGATGAAAGAGAATCACTGATTGGCTGCCTCTTGCATGCCTCCTACTGGGAATTGGGAATTGAGCCCGAAACCCAGGCATGTGCTCTTGACTGGAATCAAACCCGGGACCCTCCAGTCCACAGGCCAATGCTTTATCCATTGAGCCAAACAGGCATGGGCTTTTAGGTTTGCTTTTAATTTATTTCACTACTAGAGGCCCGGTGCATGAAAATTCATGCACTGGATGGGGGGGTCCTTCAGCCCGGCCTGCCCCCTTTCACAGTCCGGGAGCTCTTGGGCAGCAGACAACCCGGCGATCAGGGGAAGGCGACGCCCCATCACACCTCTGCTGCTGCCACTGCTGGCAGCACAAGCCCCAGCCAGCCCTGGTT
>NW_005361955.1:3046843-3143578 GCF_000412655.1 Myotis brandtii | reverse complement strand
GCCCTGGTGGGGCTGAGGGGACTGGGCGCCGCCATCTTGTGGCTGTGGGCGCTGCCATCTTTGAGAGCAGGGCAGTCAATAGCATATTCCCTTCTTATTGGCTGTGGGCACTGCCATCTTTGAGGGCGGGCAGTCAATTTGCATATTCCCTCCGTATTGGCTATGGGCACCACCACCTTTGCGATGGTGTGAGGGTCTATTAGCATATTCCCTCTTTATTAGGTAGGATTTGGAAGTGTGGAGGACAAAGACACATATAGGTTGTGCTTTCCAGCCAGTGTGGCTCAGTAGTTGAGTATCAACCTATGAACCAGGTCACGGTTTGATTCCTGGTCAGGGCACATGCCTAGTTTGCGGGCTTGATCCCCAGTGTGGGGTGTGCAAGAGGCAGCTGATCAGTGATTCTCTATCATCATTGATGTTTCTATTTCTCTCTCCCTCTCCCTTCTTCTCTGAAATCAATAAAAATATATTAAAAGTAAATAAAAATATATTTAAAAAATAAACTAGAGTACGTATTAAAATATAAGTACTAAGAATCTCACATTTGTACAGTATTTGGCAGTTTGCAAAATGTTACACAAAATTCTGTTTTGGTTATCACAGTAAGCTACTGGATCTAATAACTGAATTTGACAAAGTAGCAGGATACAAAATTAATATTCAGAAATCAGTGGCATTTTTATACACCAATAATGAACTATCAGAGAGAGAAACAGAAAACAATCCAATTTACTATTGCAACAAAAAAATAGATACCTAGGAATAAATTTTACCAAGGAGGTAAGACCTGTACTAGGAAAACTATAGGGCATTGGAGAAAGAAATTGAGGAAGATGCAAAAAAGTGGAAGCATATATAATGTTCATGAATTGGAAGAATTAACATTATTAAAATGTCCATAATACCCAAAGCAATCTATAGGTTTGCTAATATTTTGTAGAGGGTTTTAGCATTTATGTTCATCAGGAATACTGGCCTATAATTTTCTTTCATTGTAGTTCAATGAAATTCCTATTAAAATACCAATGGCATAGTTCACAGACCTAGAACAAATATTCCAAAAATGTATATGGAACTAATACTGAGAAAGGAGAACAAAGTTGGAGGTATCACAATACCTGATATCAAACTATACTTCAGGGTCATTGTAATCAAAATAGCATGGTATTGGCATAAGAACAGGCATATAGATCAATGGCACAGAACAGAGAGTTCAGAAATCAACTCATGCCTACATGGTCAATTAATATTTGACAAAGGAGGCAAGATAGTCTCTTCAATAAATGGTGTTGGGACTATAGGACAGGTGCATGCAAAGAAATGAAACTCGACCACCAACTTAAACCACACACATAATAAACTCAAGATGGATAAAATACTTAAATGTAAGCTGTGAAACCATAAAAATCCTAGAAGAAAACATAGGCAGTAAAAGCTCAGACATCTGTCATAGTAATATTTTTGCCAATATGAATCCTAGGGTAAGGGAAACAGGAAAAAAACAAATGGGACTATATCAAACTAAAAAACTTCTGTACAGCAAAAGAACGAAAATAAAAAGGGAAACCACTGTATGAGAGAACATATTCACCAATAATACATCTGAAAAGGGGTTAATTTCCAAAATATATAAAGAACACCAGGAAGACAATTCAATTAAAAAATGGGCAAAGGACCTGAGTAGATGCTTCTCCAAAGAGGACATACAGGTACCCAATAGAACATATGAAAAAATGCTCAATGTCACTTATCAGAGAGATGCAAATTAAAACCACAATGAGATATCACCTCACACCTGCCAAAATGGCTACCATTAATAAATCAGCAAACAACAAGTGCTGGCGAGAATGTGGTGAAAAGGAAACCCTAATTTACTGTTGGTGGTGCAGGCTCGATCCCCTACCCTGGTTGCGGTGTGTGTGTGTGGGAAGCAACCAATTGATGTATCTTTCTCACCTTGATGTTTCCTCTCTCTCTGTCTCTTCCCCTCCTTTTCACTCTCTCTTTGGAAAAATATCCTCGGGTGAGGATTACCAAATAAAAAATTAAAAATGAAACTGCCTTTTGACTCAGGGATCCCACTTCTGGGAATATATCCTAAGAATCCTGAAACATCAATTCAAAAGAATATATGCAGCATTATATTCATAGCAGCATTACTAGTATATACAAGAGCCAAGACCCGGAAACAGCCCAAGTACCCATCAGTAGATAAGTGGATAACAAAAGCTGTGGTATATTTGCATAATGGAATACTATGTGGCCATACTCAGGGATCCCACTTCTGGGAATATATCCTAAGAATCCTGAAACATCAATTCAAAAGAATATATGCAGCATTATATTCATAGCAGCATTACTAGTATATACAAGAGCCAAGACCCGGAAACAGCCCAAGTACCCATCAGTAGATGAGTGGATAACAAAAGCTGTGGTATATTTACATAATGGAATACTATGTGGCCATAAAAAAAGAAGGTAATTGTACCATTTGTGACAGCATGGAGGTACTTGGAGATTATTATTCTAACTGAAATAAGCCAGCCAGAGAAAGACAAATACTATATGATCTCAGTTATATGTGGAATCTAATGAACAAAATAAACTGATGAACAAAATAGAAACAGAGGCATGGATATATGGAACAGACTGACAGCTGTCAAGAGGGATGGGGGTTGGGAGACTGTATGAAAGAAAGTGAAGGGATTAGGTAATGGCCAGAGGGAAGGGGGAAATGGGGACAACTATAATAGTGTCAGCAATAAAAATAAAGTTAAAAAAAATCCCCACACAAGTTAATCCCCACACAAGGTATAATCTGAAGGAAAAGGGATATCTTATTTTATTTAAATCTGATTTTAAAATCTACAAAGAAATGCTAGAAATTACTTTAGATATACTGCTTTGGATTTTGTACAACTCAGTGGTGGCTCATATAAGATCTCATAACTCATTGTTTATAAAGGATCTAGGAGACAAAAAATTGACTATATCCCAGCCCACCCTCCCAAATAACATCGGGACCTGGAACCAACAGCATTCTGGATGATATGAGTGAATAGTGCCAGAATCTGTTATATAACCTGCTGACTTGACTTTAAGATAGGAGCTCCCTAATAGTAACCTATCATGAAAACACAAAGTTATAGGCTACTGAAATGAAAAAGGATCATAGAGATTCAAGTTCAGGGGTCTTCACACTTTTTAAAGTAGCTAAATTCTTTTTTCAAACAAAGCTTTAGACAGAACCCTATATATAAAACTGGTGAAAATGGAGCTGCTTTCATTAAAATGGGGTTAGGAGTTGCCAGATATAATCTGGGGGCTCCACAGAACAAGGTTTGAGAACCACTAATCTAGTTCAGTTTCCTCATAATACAAATAGTGAAATCAAGATCTAGAGAAGTGAAACAGCTTGCCTAATCCATACAGCAAGCTAGTGACAAGATCTGGACTAGCACCTAGGTTTCCTTTCCAGGCCTGTGTTCTGTTAATGACATTTTACTGTTTAGAGCCTTATTTCCTAAGGGGAGAAAATGGTAACAATGAGTCTTTTATTTTATTCTCCTTGGTGAGATCTGACAGGGTCCACCTCTTCTTCCCTTCTAGTAAATCAGTTTGGCCCCCTTTTGTTATTGTTTTTCTCTGAAACCCAGGCTGGGGCTTGTTTTAGCCTTTGTTCTGTTCCCAGTTTTTGCAGTGCCAAGATGGATAGGGAGAGAGCGGATTCAGGCAGGTCATGGTGGCAGAGATATTTCCTGTCCCTTGGCTAGTCTGGCTATGTCTTTCAGAGGCAGCAGAATGCCATGGCCAGGTGTGTCTTTCAGGGCCTTCCAAGCTCTTGGATGTGGTAGGTGTTTATAACCGCAGTTTCCTCATTATCTTCTGTTTTTCACAGGCTTCTAGCCACTACCTGAGGTAATACATCTAAGTCTCTACTCTGAGAGTCATCAATCATTCAGAGCTCTCTGTGGTCTGGCCATAATTTATCTCTGTATTCTTAGTTTCCAGTGTCCCCTTCATGTATCCTAGGTTTTTTCTGAGACTACTGTGTTTTGTCTCCTCATTTTGTCTCCTCACCTATTAAATATTACTCATCATTTTAAATAATACCTTTTCAAGAAGACTTTCTCAATTTCCAACTGTATGCCATCTCCCTCTTTTGTAGTATTATAAGTTTTTAGCCTCATCGCCCATCATTCCCTGCCTCATGTTTTATGTATAACAATTTTGTACATGCTATGTTGTTCCTCACTTCCATGCCTTTGCTTATGCTGTCCATTTGCCCCGACTTCCCTGCCCTAATTTTTACTTCACTTTTACCCAGCTCACTCCTATGTAAATTTATTCCAAGATGGCTTTCCTGACCCCTCCACACTGATTCAGGCTCCCCCACCCCCCATAATAGAATATACCCATTTCTATCTTTGTACTTACATGGTATATTTTATCTATTTGTACCTGACTCACACACTAGACAGTGTTCTCTGCCTTATAATTTCTAGCATCTAGCATTTCACCAATAGTAGATGCTTAATAAATATTTGTAGGATAGATGAATAAATTACTTTTATGTTATTATAATGGCTTGAGTTATAGTCTACATTTTTTGTAAATATTTATCTACCTCTAGACTATAAATTAATTCTATGAGGATAAAGAAAGGGATTGAATCCTACTCATCTTTTTGTCCCTCTTAGAGCCTCATTCTTAGTGAGCATATCAATTAGGGTTCTCCAGAGGAACAGAACCAGTAGGAGATATGTTTTAAGGAATTGGCTTACATGAGTGCAGAGCTGGCAAGTCTGAAATCTATAGGGCAGGCCAGCAGGCTAGAAATCCACTCAGGCAGGGTTTCTAGTCTTGAGACATCATTCCGTCTCTGGGAAACTCAGGTTTTGCCTTCAAGGCTCTTCGCTGATGAAATGAGGCCTATACAGATGGTCAAGGATAATCTCCTTTACTTAAAGTCAGCTGACATTTACAAAGCACCTTCATAGTACCATGTAGACTAGTGTTTGACCAAACAACAGGGCACCATAGCCTAGCCAAGTTTACACAAAATTTAATCATCACAGTAAGTGACCAATAAATGTTTGCTTAATTAAAATATGCCTTTGAGCTTCTTATCTAAAGCTCAGTAAAGAACAATCTCACTTCTGTTTCCAGCAGTAATTTGAACTCTATAACTTAAAAATCCCCCACCATCTAAACTCCTCCCAACAGCTCTAAATAAAAAATAAAAACACCTTTTAAGATACATAACTGAACTTGTAAGAAAGAAAAGGACTCTCCAATGGCTGAAAATGAAGACAGACTGAGAAGTAAGTCTATGAGATGTTTTTATCAAGCCTGTTGGGATATTTATTATGGTAACTTTGGGACTTGGGAAAAGGAGATAAGACAGACCTTAAAGGTAAGACCTACAAGTGAGATTGGGACATTCAGTGAAATGGTGGATAGAAAAAAATTAAATTAATGCATGGATGCAAGAAAGTTGCAGATCTCAGCCTATCCTCTAGATAGGAAAAAAAAAAAAAAAGGCCTCTCTTTGAGAATCAAAAACCATAGGTCTGGTCCAGGCCAGGTAGGTAAGTAAGTTGGTTAGAATATTGTCCCGATACACCAAGGTTATGGGTTCAATTCTAGTTCAGGGCAACCAATAAATGCATAAATAAGTGGAAGAACAAATCAACGTTGTTCCCCCACCCCCTCAAAAATCAATTAAAAAATTAAAACAAAACTATAAATCTGTCCTCAGTTGGGTTTGGAGTTTGGATGTATACTATCTATGTGCCCTGAGGTCCTACAAGTTGATTAATGAACATAAAAGTATGCCCAGCCAATGATACCTGGGGGTGCCTAGCAGAAAAACACACAAACCTTCTTAAGGTGATAAAAGATCTAAAACCATAAGATGATAAAAATAGCTGTAGCCCTGACTGGTTTGCCTCAGTGGACAGAGCATCAGCCTGTGGACTGAAGGCTCCCAGGTTCGATTCCGGTCAAGGGCATGTACCTTGGTTGCGGGCACATCCCCAGTAGGGGGTGTGCAGGAGGCAGCTGATCGATGTTTCTCTCTCATCGATATTTCTAACTATCTTTCTCCCTTCCTTTCTCTGTAAAAAATCAATAAAATATATTTTAAAAAATAGCTGTAAAATGAATATATTTAAAATGGTTAAGGACAAATGAAAAATGAGAGGATAGAGTCAGATATCACGAATAATATAAGGCAGATATGTCAAATAGAATTTCTAGAAATAAAAACACAGAGCATTGAAATTAAAAACATCATGGATGGTTTAAACGGGAGATTAGACACTGCTGAAGAGAAAATTGGTGAATGGAAAGTAAGGCAGAAATTACCCATGATGCTTCACAGAGAGGGAAAGTATGAAAGCACAGTTAAGAGACATGAGAATAGAATGAGAAGATCCAATATATGTTTAATAATTGTTCTAAAAGGAAAGAATAGAGAGAATGGAAAAGAAGCAATTTCTAGAGGTAATGGTTGAAAATTTTCAAAAATTGATGAAAGACCTCAATTAGGAAGTACATTGAGTTCCAAAGGATAAATGAACATAAAACTACTTCTAGACATATTATAGTGAAACTGCATAACACAACTATGAAAGTAGTTCTTAAGAGCATCAGAAGTAAAAGAGATAGCTTACAAGAAAAGACAAACTGAAAATAGTGGCAAAATAAACAAAGGAATAATATCCTTAAAAGCTGAGAGGGAAAATAAACCCCACTTAATCTAGAATTTTTCGCCTAGTTAAATCTTAATTCAAGAGTGAGGGTAAACAAAACACTAATTCAAAAGAATATGTGCACCTCTATATTTATTGCAGTGTTATTTATATATGAGTGGATAAAAAAGCTGTGGTATCAATTTATGAGTGGATAAAAAAGCTGTGGTACAACCTGGCCAGTGTAGCTCAGTGGTTGAGCTTCAACCCATGAACCAGGAAGTCACAGTTTGATTCCTGGTCAGGGCACATGCCCAGGTTTCGGGCTCGATCCCCAGTAGGGGGCGTGCAGGAGGCAGCTGATCATTGATGTTGATGTTTCTATCTCTCCCTCTCCTTCTCCCTTTCTCTCCCTGAAATCAATAAAAAAATATTTAAAAAAATAAAGTTGTGAGTTCACAACAAAATAAAATGCAAAACATATATATTTTTTAAAAAGCTGTGGTAAATATATACAATGGAATATTACTTGGCCATAAAAAGAATGAAATCTTAACCATTTGCAACAGCATGGATGAACCTAGAGGGTATTATGCTAAGTGAAATAAGTCAGTTAGAGAAAGATTAATGCCATATGATTTCATTTATATGTGGAAGCTAAAGAACAACATAAATAAACAAACAAAACAGTTGTTTAAAAAATTAAACAACTCATAGATACAGAGAACAGATTGATGGTTGACAGAGAAGGAGGTCAGGGGTTGGGAGACTAGGTGAAAAGGGTGAAAGGATTGAGAAGTACAGGTTGGTATTTAGAAAATAGTCATGGGTTGTAAAGTACTGCATAGGAAATATAGTCAATAATGTAATAAATATCTATGGTACTAGGTGGGTACTGGAAATATCAGGGGGAACATTTTGTAAAGTATATGATTGTCTAACCATTATGCTGTATACCTGAAACTAATACAAAATAATATTGACTGTAAAGTGTAATGGAAAAAACAATTTAAAAAAAACCCACAGCAAACTTCAAGACAGCAAATTTCAGCACAATTTAAAAACCAGCTGTCTGAAATTGGAAACACACACACACACACACACACACACACACACACACACACACACCTGAAAAATAGTAATTTTTCTGATGATCCCTTGTTACGAATATTGTAGATTCTTGCATTGGGGTTGGGAGGTAGGATTTGAAGACCTAGTTTTAAGTTTCCTACACATGGATGATAGAGAGACAGACTTGTAAGTCTTTAGACCATTCAAGAAACATAGTCATGTGTCAGAATTGTTAATACAAAGGGAGAAGCTACTCTTGGCTTTAGGATTTCAGCTTTATGAAAATCCCCAAAGTACACAATCTAGACCCTGGGAAATAAATAGCATTTAAGTAGAAAGCTCTTTTCAAGAGTATTGTCAAGGTTTCTGTTTCATTATTCCCCAAACTCCAAATTATTGGCTTCATGCGTCTTCAGAGGCCCCTCTCCTAGTTACTGGGAAGCCAGGAAGCAAGAACTAGCTCCATCTTTTAGCCTTATCCCCACTGCCCTGTCACTTCCTCTCTGCCATAAACATATCCTATGTTATACCATAACTGTACCACTATTTAGCATGGCTTTGTGAATTATACATTCATACTGCAATATTTTTGTGTAAGCCACTTCTCTACTTGGAATGCCCTTTCCACACCGCATATTAAAATCTTACTGTTTAACTTCAGAGCCTGATAATGACTTTAGAAACCATGTGGTTAAATGTTCTCATTTACATATGAAGAAAATGCAATTCAGATGAATTCCTAAGCTATACAAAATTTCTCCCATTCACCCTATAATCAGAATTTATCACTCCGTTCTCTGTACTATAGCACAAACAGAAAATCATGTATGTAGAATATCTGAGACCTGATCTGTTTTGAATTAATTTATTTCAAGTTTAAATATCCTAACTCTAAGAGAGCACAAGGAATTTTTTAAATTGTGGTAAAATACACATAACATAAAATTTATCATCTTAACTATTTTTTAAAATATGTTTTTAAAAAATTGATTTCAGAGAGAAGAAAGGAGAGGGAGAGAGAGCTAGAAACATCAATGATGCAAATCATTGATTGGCTGCCTCCTGCGCAACTCCTACTGGGGATCAAGCCTGCAACGCAGGCATGTGCTGTGACCAGGAATCAAATCATGAATTCCTGGTTCATGGGTCAACTCTCAATCACTGAGCCACACCAACCAGGCATTAACTACTTTCAAGTGTATAATTTAATAGTGCTAAGGTACTCACAGAATTTTGAAACCAATCTCCGTAACTCTTTTAATCTTGCCAAACTGAATTTCTGTATCCATGAACAACAAATCCCCATTGAACACAAGGATTTCTAAAGACGTGTTTTATCCTATATGGTGTGATAAAATAAAGGAATTTAAGTAAAAAGAAATTGAAAACTTTAATTTCAAGAGTTTGAGAATTATTTAGAAGCCTCATGAAGAAAAACATTTTCTCTTAAAAGCTACTGTGAGAAAAAAGATTAATATTTATAATGGTTGATTATTAGTAAGAAAGTTAGCAAATTGTACCTACAGGTTTTAGTTGTCTATATCATTTTGTATAAGTATCCATTTTAGAGCTGTATTTTTATTACAAAAGTTGTGGACGACAAAGGGTATGCATAAGTTTAGTGACCAAAAGTAACCTTAAGGAGTGATCTGGTTGTGAATTTCTAACTGGGCAGGTCATGGTGGATAGTCATGCCCAGGTGTATAATTTCTTTAGTAAAAGATTTTTAAGCAAGCCCTTTACATTGTTCTTGTGCATCTAGGTTTACACACCTTTGGAATGCCAGAAGTAATCCTCTTATTCAGATTTCTCAAGGAAAACTTTAACCACCATCAAGAGAGCACATAATCTTATTAACTATCCTGTACCTTGTTTTCTCCCACCTTCAAGTAATCTTCTTTGTGTTCCCTCTTTAATTTCAAATGTATAAAAGAAACTGCAAAATTCATTCTCTAGAGCACTTGAGATCTTGCTTCTGGGCAATGTTGTCAGTTTGATTCAAATTCTTATGAAAATTCTCTATAGGTTTGGATGTTCCTTACGTCGACAAAGCCATACTTCCTTTCCTAGCCATTTAAAAATAGAAATTGAAATTGTTATCTCAATTATTTTTTATTATAAAATTTTATTTAATCTAAAATTAAATAGAAAAGCATGCATAAAAGTGAATGTTTTAGAAAATTAGTACATTGTGAGATTTTAAAAAATGAATCCTCTTTTAAATTTTTTTTGAATAATTAGATATTTTAGAAGTAGTGTGAAGTGATTAATAATATCTGTTCTGGAGTTAGATTGTATGGTCTTGAATTCTGAATCCACCACTCAATAGCTGTATGACCTTGAACAAGTTAATCTCTCTATGGCTTTGCTGTAAGATTATCTTTTTTCTTTTTTGAGTGAAAGCAGTTTTATTACAGAAAAGCTCCCTGCTTTAGGGAGGGGTTGCCTAGATTATCTTATCTACACTATCTATTTTAGCTGTAAGATTATGAGATATCTAGAGGCCCGGTGCACAAAATTCATGCCTGGGTAGGGTCCCTAGGCCTGGCCGGTGATCAGGGCTGATCAGGTTCCCCGCCTCCCCACCTGCTGGCCTCTTCCTTCCCTCACTGCCAGCGTGCCACCGCACCATTCTCTGTCTCCCAGCCTCCCCGCCTCCTCCTTACCCTGCTCTTTCAGCACCCTACTGCCGCCACTGGTCACCCGCCATATTTTGTGCTGCCCCCTGGTGGTCAGCGCACATCATAGCAAGTGATCGAACTCCCGGTCTCCCAGTCAAACTCCCAAGGGGACAATTTGCGTATTAGCCTTTGATTATATAGGATGCTATCTCCCTTATTAAAAATTTTTAAAAAATATGTTTTTATTGATTTCAGAGAGAGGAAGGGAGAGAGAGAGAGGGGGGTAGAAACATCGATGATGAGAGAGAATCATTGATTGGCACACCCCCTACTGGGGAATAAGCCCACAACCTAGGCATGTGCCCTGACTGGGAATCAAACTGTGGTTCATGGGTTGATGCTCAACTATTGAGCCACACCGGCTGTGCTACCTCCCTTATTTGATTGATGTGAGGATAATTGAATAAGATGTGTAAAGTCAATACAATAACTAGTACTTACTAAGTACTTAACAAATATTAGCTATTATTAATTTTACTATAAGTTAATATAATTCTGGTACTTGGTCTCTAGGATTAATAATCTATACTTCTGTTAACACTTTTATTTTTATTCTTCTTTGTGCCAGAGCTGGGACAAAGTCTATAGTCTTTATTTCCCCTACCGTGCCAACCAGTCCTTTGCCTACTGCTGGACAAATAGTAGGTACCTAATCTAATTAATCTTTGTTAATGAGTGAACGATGATAGTGTTTTAAAAGGTTTATAGAATACATTTTATTATAACAGCACTAATAATAGACTCCACTAAAGATAAAATGAACTGGATTTTCAGGCAAATCAGTTTGGGTTGGTTTTTAAAACTACAGTTTTGGGGCTTATTGAATGTGAAGAGCATTTCAGTGGATCATTAGAGGTAACTGAAAGGATGGACAAATTCATTGAGCAGAAGATAGAACCACACAATATATCGTTGCACTTCTGTACTAAGGCATGAGCTTCTATCCAGATCCATTCTGGTCTAAACTTGGTATAACAAAAAGAGCACTGAATTGAGAAGAGATCAGCGTTCCCACAGGGTTCCCACTGTATGACCTTGGACAACTTTTCCTCTTTAAACCTCAGTTTATTGTATAAAAACTATAGGCCCAGTGCACGAAATTATTGCATGGAAAGGGTCCCTAGCGGCTGCTGGTTGCCGGCTGGGGCCTCCCTTCCAGCCTCCCTTCCCTGGCTGCTGGCCAGGTCCTCCCTTTCCTGTCTGCCAGCTGCCGGCCGGGGCCTTCCTTCCACACTGCCCCCTGGTTGTCAGTGCATGTCATAGTGAGTGATCAAACTCCCGGTTGGTTGAACTCCTGAGGGGACACTTTGCGGATAGCATCTAAGGTCCATTTCTCCATTTAGAACATGTGTGGTTCCATGTTGCTAAATTCAGGTGTAACTAGGACCTTGTGGAATGTCTCTTCCACGACAGTGCCAGTTCTTCTCCCAGCCTGCCAAAATTCAGTCATTAGTGCCTATTCTGATGAATAACATCTCTCCCTGAATCGTTGCCAATTGGAAATTGTAGAATGGAATGTGCCACCTGGGTTTGGATTTGGAAATCAAAAGTGTTGTTGCCTTGAGGCATAAGGATGTTTCTGAAAAGCCATGGTGGTGAGTGAGCTGATCATACCAGCCATGGCAGCTTGCACTTGGATCAGGAAAAGAGGGTCGTCCCCTTCTCTAATGAGAGCAGAATGAGGGGATTACTCTTTTATTTTTTAAATTTAATCCTTACCTGAGGACATGCTTAGAGAAAGAAAGGAAGGGAGAGATGTAACAGAGAAACATTGACTGTTTGCCTTCCATACACTCCCCGACTGGAAATCAAACCCACAACCCAGATCTGTGCCTTGACCCATAATGGAACCAGCAACACTTCAGTGCACGGGATGGTGCTCAACAACAGCCACTCCAGCCAGGCAGAATTCTTTTTTTTATTACCTTCCTGCAATTTGCTATGTGAAATGTGCCCTGGTGATGCAGTATCACAAAGTGTATCAATGAATCAGTAAAGTGATAAAAAACAAATAAAACTTTCTTATGCTTCCATAATGCTTTGCTGTTTATAGAGGGTGGGGCAAAAGTAGGGTTACAGTTGTTTGTATGGAAAATAACACAATTAATAAGTAATAATCTTATATAATAAAAACCTAATATGCTAAGTGTCCGGTTGTCTGTTCAACCAATCAAGCGTAATATTGCTAATGATATGCTAGGACTGCTCAACCGCTCACTATGACATGCAGTGACCACCAGGGGGCAGACGCTCCAACTGGTAGGTTAGCTTGCTGCTGGGGTCCAGCTGATCAGGACTGAGTGAGATGGGCTGGACATGCCCTGGAGCCCTCCCGTGGTCCCTCCCTTGCTGGCCAACCTCCCTCGTCCCTCCCTGGCCCTGATTGTGCACTGGTGGGGTCCCTCAGCCTGACCTGCGCCCTCTCACAAACTGGGACACCTCAGGGGATGTCAGAGAGCCAGTTTTGGTCTGATCCTGCAGGCCAGGCTGAGGGACCCCAATGGTACACAGATTTGTGCACCTGGCCTCTAGTAGAAGGATAAACCGTGTTTCATGTACTCATATCCTACTTTTGTCCCACCCTGTATTTTTTTTTTTTACTGTTTAGTTTTTATTTCATAATCATAAACTTAACTCTGCAATCCAGCTAGACTGGGAAGGTTAAGGAAATTATGGAACCCAATAAACTGGCAAGAGCACAAAGATTATAGAACATTCCAAGTAAATCAGGGTGAAGGGGTGCTCTCCTGAGCTACAGAAGGAATGGTCTGATGGTTAAGATAAAACACAAGTCAGATTTATTAGAGTTGTACACAGTCAGCAATGGTGATCTTGCTGGTCTTGCCATTCCTGGACCCAAAGCGCTCCATTACTGTCACAATATGCATGCCTTCTGTCACCTGACCTAAGGCCACATGCTTGCCATCCAACCACTCAGTCTCCTATCAGTCAGGTGTTTCAGGCACTGGGCACAGATAGACACTGTTACTCTACCCCCTCCCACTTTACAGACGAAGAAACTGAGGCTCAGAGGTTATAGTGCAGTGGTTCTCAACCTTCTTAATGCTGCGACCCTTTAATACAGTTCCTCATGTTGTGGTGACCCCCAACCATAACATTATTTTTGTTGCTACTTCATAACTGTAATTTTGCTACTGTTATGAATCGTAATGTAAATATCTGATATGCAGGATGTATTTTCATTGTTACAAATTGAACATAATTAAAGCATAGTGATTAATCACAAAAACAATATGTAATCATATATTCAATATGTTTTTTTCGATGGTCTTAGGCGACCCCTGTGAAAGGGTCGTTCGACCCCCAAAGGGGTCGCGACCCACAGGTTGAGAACCGCTGCCATAGATGGACTTGCCGCTTGTATCATATGGTGTGTGAAGTCACCACCCTGGCACATAAATCCCAGAATAATTCTGTGAAAGCAGGAACTTTTATAACCAAATCCTTTCTCCCCAGTGCTCAGAGCACGGAAGTTTTCTGCTGTCTTTGGAACTTTGTCTTCAAACAGCTCAAAGGAGACGCGGACCAAGGGCTCGCAGTCGACGGTGATGTCAAAGAAGAACACGGTGGGGTTCACCATGGCTGGTCATGGGCGGCTTCGGGGCTGTGGTGTCTGCAAAGTGGGCCCCAGCCTGTATTCTTTATCATACTTGATCTCACAAGTATTCTAAATGGAAATCAGGTCCTCAGTTTCCCCATCCTGTAATATCATTTAGGGATCTCTGTTGAATTAGAGTGTGCTTTAATTTTGGTGAGAGTTGTCTTTCTTGCTCTAAGAAGGCAGCATTGTAGAATGGAAAGGGCATGTGGTCTGTCTCTAACTAGGAGTTTGACTTTGAACTAGTTAAGTATTTCCTCTCTCTGGGCCTCTGTTTCCTCATAAATAAAAGGCCTCTAAGCAAAAATTTCCCTCTCAGATGGCTAAGAGAATATGTTATTAATGTCTCATATGAGACTAAAATTTATAAATAATTCAATAACTAGTATGTTGATTTGTACCTAAAATAGATCATTAAGACAGAGGATGGTCTTATGGTACATTGGAGTAAATGATCATATTTCTGTCTATTTTATAAGTGCCTGATCAGCATTCAAACAATGAATCCATTTTGTTGAAATGCTTTCCATTTCAAAGGACTCATACAGGTGCATATTTAATCCAGTGATTTTTATATAAAAAGGGGGGAGGAGAGGACCTAAAATATGTGGATGGGTGCTGTGCTAGATATTTTACATACTTACCTACTTATTTAACAAATATTGGGCATTTTACATGTACCGGGCATTATAATGGGCATTGGACTGATACAACAGTTATCATGATAGCAAGGTCACTGCTGTCACGGAACTTACATTTTGGTTGGGGAGATGGATAATAAACAAATAATCAAGGAAACTTTAAAATAAATATAATGTCTATGAAGATAACAGATAAAATGACTGCAAGGGGAGGAGACTACAGTTCAGGTAGTCAGGAAAAACATCACCGAAGAAGTAATGTGTGAGCTGAGACTTGAATAGTACAGAGATCTGGGGGAAAGATGTATCAGTAGCAAGTGCAAAAGCCCAAAAGAGATGGTAAGTTTAGCATGTTTGAGGAATACATTAAAGGCATGGTCATTTAAATCTAACAAACTTTAGAAATAGATATTATCATTGTCTTGTAGTTGAAGATACAGAGGAATAAAGAGCCCAAGTTCAAGTAGTAAGTTGAGGACCTGAGATGTAAATCCAGGTTAGGCTGGCTTTAAAATCCATGCTCTTTCCACTGTGGAATGCCTCTCAGCAATTGATTAAAATGCAGTTTCTGAGTTGGCTTGAATAATTTGTTTCTCAGTGACATGGTGGGGAAGGTACTCTTTCTTTTGATTCAGGGAGTGTATATCCCAGCTGAAGGTGTAAATGGCTATTTGTTATTTGCATGTAATGACCATACAGTATTGTGTATTCTTATATGATACTCTTTTATGTATTGTGACTCCTTGTTCCCTCAAGGTAGGTAGGTTTCAGGTAGGTGGTTGTCCTCTGTCAGGGATCAAGCAACAGATTTTTATTAAGAATGTTGTTATGAGTTTGGCTGGCATGGCTCAGTGGTTGACTGTCAACCTATGAACCAGGAGGTCATGGTTTGATTCCTGGTCAGGGCACTTGCCTGGATTGGGGGCTCGATCCCCAGTGTGAGGCTGCCAGGCAGCTGATCAATGATTGTCTCTCATCATTGATGTTTCTATCCTCTCCCTTCCTCTCTGAAATCAGTATGTGTGTGTGTGTGTGTGTGTGTGTGTATTTATTTTTATTTTTTTAAAGAAAAGCAGTGAGAATGGCTGATAGCATTTGGAGAGGAAAAGTGGAAGATGTAAGGGTTGTCCTTAATTTAGTGTCCATTTCTCTAAACTCTAGGCCAGTGATTCTCAGCCAGAAGTGATTTTGTCCCTCAGGGGACATCTGGCAATATCTGGAGACATTTGGGTTGTCACCACTGGAGGAGGTGGCACCTAGTAGGCAGAGGGTAGGGATGCTGCTCAGCATCCTATAATGCACAGGACAGTCCTTCATAAAAAGAATCATGCATCCCCAAATGTCATTAGTGCCAAGGTTGAGAAACTGGTCTAGGCTTAATGTACTTGCTTATCTGGTCTCTCAAACTTGAGCGAGCATCAGAGATAATAAATAGATAATATGTATATATATATAGTAGATATATCTAAATTCATGTATAAGTAGACCTATGCATTTCAAATCCATGTTGTTCAAGGGTCAACTGTATTTTCAATCAGTGGTTCAAACCTCACATCCAAAAGGGCCAACTAATAATTATACATGGATTTTTAAAAAATATATATTTTTTTATTTCAGAGAGGAAGGAAGAGGGAGAGATAGAAACATCAATGATGAGAGAGAATCATTAATCAGCTGCCTCCTGCATGCTCCAAACTGGGGATCAAGTCCGCAACCCGGGCGTGTGCTCTGACCGGAAATCGAACTGTGACCCCGTTCAACCACTGAGCCACTCTGGCTGGGCTATACGTGGATTTTTGGCTGTGCAGTGGTTGGCACTCCTAACCTGCATGTTGTTCAAGGATCAATTCTATCATTTATCTATCTATCTATCTATCTATCTATCTATCTATCTATGTATCATCTGTCATCTATCTATCTCTAGACAGCTATAGAGAGAGATAGAAAGAATCGAGATTTATTGTAAGAAACTGGCTCTCGCAGTTATGGAGACTGAGAAGTCCCTAGATCTGTCAGCAAGCTGGAGACTCGGGAGAGCTGATGGTGTAAGTTTCAGTCTAAGTTCAAAGGCAGGAGAAGAGGGATGCCCCAGCTCAAAGACAGACAGAGAGAGTAAATTCTCCCTAACTACACCTTTTGGTTCTTTTCAGGTTTGGATTGGGTAAAGCTCAGTCATACTGGGGAAGGCAATCTGTTTTACTCAGTCTGATTCAAATATTAATCTCATCTAGAAACACCTTCACAGACACACCCAGAATAATGTTTAGCCAATTATTGGACACCTGTGGTCCTGTCAAGTTAACACATAAAATTAACTCTCTCCCAGCTATGCTCTGTATAAGGTAGGGGTGAGTGACTGGGGACTAGAAGAAAGCATAAGACAGTGTGCACCCTCGGGGGGCTTCTGATACAGGAGGGAGGAAGAAGCACATACACAGGCTGGGCAAAAATAGGTTTACAGTTGTTAATACTCAAAACACAGTGTTTGTTCTCCTTTCTTTGTTGTTGTTAATTCTCACCTGAGGATATTTTCCCATTGATTTTTAGAGAGAGTGGAAGGGAGAGGGGGACAGAGAAAGAGAAAAATCAATGTGAGAGAGAGACATTGATTGGTTGCCTCTCGTACTCGCCCTGCTGGGCCTGCAACCCACATACTTGCCCTTGACTGGAATCAAACCCGAGACCTTTCAGTCCGAGGGCTGATGCTCTACCCACTGATCAAAACTGGCTAGGGCCAGAGTTTATTCTTGTATTATTATTTATTAAGAACAACTGTACACCTACTTTTGCCCACCCCTGTAAATAAGAAATCAGTGGATGATACTAAGCTGGGTCTATTTACAGCAACAACTAAATGAGTTTCACAGTAAGCTTTCAGAGGAAGGAGAAACCACTGCAGGAGAAGAGTACAGGAAAGATTTTATAAGGGAGCAGAACTTGTTTTGAACCTTAATGAGGAGAGAGGTGATTTCTTTTATTTAAAAAAAATAGTACTTTTCAAGTGACCTTTAAGAAGCTTTAGGATATATACTAATATAATTCATACAATTTATATCAAAAAAGAAAATGGAAGACTCTCCATCCAGTTTTCTTCAGGCTAGATTAACCTTGACAATAATTTGGATAAGAGCAATGAGAAAATGATTTGTGTCCCATTCCACTTACAAATATAGATACAATCATTCTTCATAACATATTAACTAATGGAATCCAGTTTGGTTTTAAAGAAAACATTATATGAGCCTGCCTGCGTGGCTCAGTGGTTGAGTGTCAACCTATGAACCAGGAGGTCAAGGTTTGATTCCTGGTCAGGTCACATGCCCGTGTTACTGGCTTCATCCCATATAGGAGGCAGCCAATCAATGATTCTCTCTCATCATTGATGTTTCTATTTCTCTCCCTCTCCCTTTCTCTCTGAAATAAATAAAAACTATATTTAAAAATAAAAAATGAAAAGAACACTATATCATAAAGTAAGATTTATTGCTGGATTCAAAGACTGGAAGAAAAGTAGAAAATCAATGATTGCTTCACAGTTGAAGTCTCCCAAACATTTATTGTAGAGAAAATACAAGCTCCACAAAAGCTCTTATATCCTAACATGTTCTATGTAGCCAGCATCATTACTCTGACACCAAACCAAAGACACCACAGGAAAAGAAAACCACAAACCCAAATCCCCAATGAACATAGATGCAACAATTTTAACAGCATTTTAGCAAATTGGATTCTATGATATCCAAAAAGGATCATGCATCATGACCCAATGGGGTTCATCCCAGAAACTCAAGTTTCATATAACATTTGAATATCAGTCAATGTAATTGACCACACCAGCAAACTTAATAAGAAAAACAACAGTATCTCAATAGATGCATAAAAAGCCTTTGAGATCACTTTGTGTGTGTGTGTGTGTGTGTGTGTGTGTGCGCGCTGAGAATTCTTGGCAAATTTTAAGTATACAATATAGTATCATTACCTATCATCACCATGCCATACAAAACTTATTCATCTTGCCTAACTGAAACTTTGAATTCTTTAGCCAACACTCATCATTTCTCCCTCCCTAAGCCCCTGGCAACCACTATTCTAGTCTCTGCTTCTGAGTTTGACTATTTTATTCTTTTTTTTTCAGTTTGACTATTTTAGATTTACAAATAAGTGAGATCATGCAACATTTCAATATTTATCTTTTTGTGTCTGGCTTATTTCACTTAGCATAATGTCCTTCAGATTTATCCACATTGTTGCAAATGGCAGGATTCCTGTTTGTTTTTTTTTAAGGATGAATAATATTTCATATATATGTATATATATACATATATATAATCACATTTTCTTATCCATTTGTCCATCAATAAACATTTACATTGTTTCCATATGTGGCTACTGTGAGAGAGGGATGATTTATAAGTGGACCAATGCACAGAGGCTTTAGTTTGACAAGAGGTAGTTGGGAAATAGTGTCTGAATGGGAGATTGATGTAATAGTACCATTCAGTGTCTGAATGGTAGTAGGCAGGGGTTCCTGCATATGCTTCTTCACAGCACAAGGGTATTAACCACAAGGAGACAAGTGGGATGAAATACAGCCCCATATTCTTTCAAGCCAAGTACCCTGGTTCAGGAGTGTGTCCATCTGGAGGAAGGGGTGCCTTTTTCTAATGTACATAAAGACTCTGCAGGAGTCTTGCAGGAGGGAAATAGTGGAAGATTTTTTTTGAAATAAATGGTGGGGCCATATCATAAAGGATATTTCTTTGTATATAGATTGCTTGATGGAAATGTGTAGCTTTGATGGTAGTGGTGATTATGGGTATGATGTGACCCTACGCTGTAGTTAAACTTGATATTTTTCAATGCTAGGAACCCTATTTATCTGGCATAAAATCCACATCTTTTGAAAATTATATATGCTCAGTATTTCTCCAAAGCACTTTAAAACTTTATAACTGACCTACTTTGGCCTAGTATCAAATCAGCCTGATTTAATTTTATAAGCAAGTCATGGAAAGAGAATCTGTCCCATGACTCCAAAGCATTCTGTTCTGTAGCTCCACTATAATTATAGGCAAATGCATCTAATCTTCCCATCATGTGTTCTTCTGAGATACAGGATCCTTTTTCCCCCAGTATTTGATAATCCTGTTATCCAGTGATAGTGCGTCATTTAATTATTCCCAAAATAGAGACTTCCATAAAATTTGCTCAGAAAAAATAATTTTCTGTTCTCAACTGAAGTCACAGCTGGGCTATTTACTCAGAAATTAGTAATTTTCAGGGCCTTGAGATTGCTGTTTTTCTTAGGGGGGTCTTATAAATTTTAAGTAGGTATCATCAGAGATCTACAAACCTGGGACTCTATCGGATTGTGCATGGTTGCCCTCTCTGATATTAACCTCCAAATGTCTAGCTGTATTCAATTCAATAACCCCATTAACATTTCCTGAATATCTACTATGTGCCAAATAGTAGGACAGATATTGGGAATACAAAGATGAATAGAGAGTACAGTTCCCATCTAATGAAGTATATACAATCTCAAAACCTGATCATCAGAAGCACCAAGATTTAATTTTACCAACTAGCTCTGCCACCTACTAAGTGCTACCATTAAACATGTCACTTAATTTATCTGAGCCTCATTTTCCTATAAAACCAGTAACACACTGAGATGATATTCCTGTAAGGCATGAAAAATTGTAAGATGAATTTGGTTATGTGGGATGAATGAAGTGTGTAGTCATTCAGGGTTCTCTTTCCCTCCTTCACACTCTTCTGTCACCTTTGGATCTTTAGCTTTAAAGACTGAAAAGAGACTCATTATTTCAGCCTTTTCATTTTGTTCTGTGTTTTTCTTTGGGCTATTTCTACTTTTATCATGTCATTTGTTTGTAGATAAGTGGAACTTATACTCCTTATCACAAACACAGTATGAAAGTACTAAGACTTGTATAAGATGAAGTACTTAAGAGTGTAAGAAACCCTTAACATTGAATTTTCTTTTAAAAAAATATATTTTATTGATTTTTTTACAGAGAGGAAGGGAGAGGGATAGAGAGTTGGAAACATCGATGAGAGAGAAACATCGATCAGCTGCCTCCTGCACACTCCCTACTGGGTATGTGCCCGCAACCAAGGTACATGCCCTTAACCGGAATCGAACCTGGGACCCTTGAGTCCGTAGGCTGACGCTCTAGCCATTGAGCCAAACTGGTTAGGGCTAATGTTGGATTTTCAATCAATTTTCAAGATTTTTTCACCTTTCACTTTCTTGATCTTTTGTGCTTTGTGACATCTCATAGGACTGATATCTTAAGGAAAACTGTTTTCTGTCATTTTAGGTTCCTCTGCTGGATTGTAGTTGAACACTCATGATCTTCTGATAAGATTATTTCCCCTGAATGTTTTCTTACACTTAGTCACATTAAAACTCCTCTGCCACTTTTCTGCCCACGTTCACATCATCTTTCAGTTTATCCCTAATCAGCTTGGCATTTTAATCCCTGGAAGAACTGAATGCCATCTGCAAACTTGGCAATTTTCCCATGCATTCTCTTCCAGATTGTTTATATGAATGTTAACTGAGACACCATGCAGCTCGTTTTCTATCTAAGAAGTGCCTTAGTTGCAGAGCATTTGGTTTAACAACTTAATCACTGAATTAATAATTGAAGGACAAGCCACAGGATTTGCCTTTATCCAGAAAGGTGTTCACGTCTATTCTTTCTTTCTTATTCCTAAACTAACTATCCATAACAGACATTTCTCCATGTACTGAAAGAAAGTTTTATGGTTCACGAATTAGATTAAGTCCAAATTTGAGATAAGAACCCTTTTACCAATGTAAGGTCCTATTTGACTATTTTAGGCCTCATTTATGTCACTGTTCCAGAACATCTATAGTAGGAATCCTATACCATTTTCTATCACTTAATTAAGTCCTATTTTTAAAAAAAATATATTTTTTATTGATTTCAGAGAGGAAGGGAGAGGGAGAGTGAAATAGAAACATCAATGATGAGAGAGTCATTGATCAGCTGCCTCTTGTACACCCCTCACTGGGGATTGAGCCTGCAATCCGGGCATGTACTCTGACCAGGAATTGAATTGTGACCTCCTAGTTCATAGGTCAACGCTCAAACACTGAGCCACACTGGCTGGGCTAAATTCTACTGTTTAATATCACTGTCATTTCCCAGCTAGATTCTAAGTTCCTAGGCCTAATCAATCAAATGATCAATTGAATTGTTAGGTGAGTGCTGTCTAATAGCTATTGGTTTGCCATGTACCGGTAAAAAAGCAAGTCCTGAAGTCTAGTTATTGCACCAGCTTCTAAATGATCTTGAGCCCTCATTCACTCCCACCAGTCTCTTCTGCATTACAGACAAAACGGTCTCTCAGATCTTAGGCACATTTGATCATGCCACCTCTCTGCTTAAAATCTTCTTAAAAAAAAATTCTTTATTGTTTAAAGTATTACATAAGTCTCCTTTGCCCCCCCATTGACCTCTCCCCAGCCATTCCCACACCCCGCCCCCCAGCACATGCCCTCACTCCCCTACTGTCTGTTTCCATGGGTTATGCTTATATGCATGTATACAAGTCCTTTGATCTCTTACCCCTCTCCCCTCACCTGCCTTTGCTTAAAATCTTTGATAGTATTTTTGGAGACATTTGGGAAAACTTGAATACAGACATACCTCAAAAATATTATAGGTTTAGTTCCAGACCACTGCAATAAAATGAATATTGCAATAAAGCAAATCTCACAAATTTTGTAGTTGTTAATTCTTGCCCAAGGGTATTTTTTCCATTGATTTTTAGAGAGAGTGGAAGGGAGGGGGAGAGGCAGAGAAACATAGATGTGAGTGACATATCTATTAGTTGCCTCCCGCACGTGCCCTGACTGGGGCCGGGGATCTGAGCCTGCAGTGGAGGTATGTGCCCTTGACCAGAATTGAACCCCAGATCCTTTGGTCCTCAGGCCAATGTTCTAACCAGTGAGCAAAACCGGCTAGGGCATGAAGTCACACAAATATTTCAGTTTTCCTATGCATATGAAAGTTTTGTTTATACTATAGTATATTAAGTGTGTGATAGCATATCTATAAAACAACATACATACCTTAATTTAAAAATAATTTATTGCTAAATAATGCCAACCATCATCTGAGCCTTCATTTTGCTGGTGGAGGATCTTGCCTTGATGTTGATGAAAATGCTGTTATCTGCAAAGTGCAATAAAATGAGGTATGCCTGTATAGACTCAATAAAGATTTTAAAATTATTATTAATTATTAAATAATAAATTCTTAAAAAGGCATTACTAAAGGATTGGCAAATTCGTACAAAGATAATAGATTAGAGATTATCAGGGACTGAGGAGAGAGGAATGGGCAGTTATTGCTTAATGGCTCAGAGTTTGTTTGGGATGGTTAAAAAGTTTTGGAAATAGTGATGATGGTTGCACAACATCATGAATGTACTTAATGCCACTGAATTGTACACTTAAAAATAGTTAAAATGGCAAATTTTGTTATATATGTATTGCTACAATAAAATTTTTTTGTCATTATCAGAGATAACAATTGAAAGTTTACAGGAGCAATGACATGTTTGTTATTTGGGATTTTCCTTAAAACACTTAAACAATAGTCTCAATAACAATAGTTGAAGGTGATAGATGAAAAAGATTGGCAAAATGTTAATAACTATTGAGAATAGAATTTTTTCATAATAAAAGTTACAAAAATTTTTTTGGAAGCTATCCATTAAGTCCCAGCTACTCAGCCTGACATTTGAAGCCCTTTGCCAGTCTATCTCCTCTCTTTTTCAGGAGACTGAGCTGTCACTGCTTACCCCACAGTGCCCTCCCTGCAGTCAGCTTTGCTCTGTGCTCATACAGCCTCTGTGCCTTTGCAGTCACCTTTCCATTCTGCTTCCTCCTTATGCGGCAGATTTCTACTCATTCTTCAAAATTCAGCCTTCCCGGACTTCTCCAGGCAGTGAGAACTCTCTCCTTTGGGGTTCCCACAGTTCCTTGCTTGTACTCCTGCTACAGCTCATATGCCTTATAATAAGATCTTTTATTTATGCTTCTGTTCTCCACTAACCTGTGAGCTTCTTGAAGGTAGAGGAAATGGGGGGGGCGCGGGATTGGGGAGTGGGTGGGTGGAGGAGGGCATAGGGGGGATGGGTGGAGACTTGACTTGGGGTGGTAAACACACAATACTGTATACATTTGTTAACCAGTGTCATCCCAATAAATTAATAAAATGGGGGAGGGGAGAAAATAAGGTAGAGGAAACTTATTTTTCACTGTATGTCTTTTTGGGCTATATGAAACCTTTGTTGTTTTAGTTATTTTGTAAATATTTTTAAAGGAAAAGGTTGAAAGGTGAGAATGTGAATAGTAGTTATAAATCCTAAGAGCTGAAAGGGACCTTAGCAATTACCCATATGGATCTCCTTCTCCTTTTCTAGACAGTGTTTTCTCTACTTGGCAACTGCTAATGCATTTTTCTATTTTCAGCACCTACCACTTTGTGCTCAGTAAATTGTTGCTGAATTTACTGACAAACCACAGACCTTTTTCTACAGCTTACAAAAAGCCAACTATCTAGCTTGGGGTGTGTAGACATACACCTTTTAGAAGAAACCACTAATTTTCAGGCATGGTTTGTCAGCGCAGCAATTAAGCACCCGGAGGGATGTCACTGGGCCAGTGGAATCTGACTGTTCAATTGGCTGACTGCAGCGTGTCTGCAGTCCACATCTTGCCAGGGGGTGGCAGTAGATGCTCACAAATTTTCTTCAAGATCTGCAGCCCTGATTTTACCCTTTGCATGTAGGGTGGGAAATAGGTAGTCTCTACTATTTCTAGTTTATTTTCTGACTTCTTGATATCTGAAGATGCTTGGGAAAGAACAAGGCCTGAATTAGAGACAGTGAGAGCCAGAGACTAAGCACCTTGTTAAAGATAAATGTCCAAACCAGTGCTATGTATTTACTATGTGCTAGTTTCCAGAGCTCCTAGAAAGCCTTCTCCTCCCTAAGTGACTTCTAGAGACTGTAAATGCATTATTAGTGCCTTTATATTTTAGCTGGAGGTTTTGATCCTTGTGCAAACCTCAGCCATCTAGGGAGGATTTATACACTAGGCTGTTTTTAGGTCCTTTAGTTCCAGTTGGATGGAGATTGAGAACAAATTTTCATGTATGTAAGGATAGAGAAGAAAGAGCATCACACCCTGAATAAAGACATGCAAGAACACAGGAGAAGATGGCTGGGCCTGCAGAGGGAGACTCAATCCACTGAATCCTTACAGTGGTCTCTTCTGGTTTTCTATATTTGTCCAGCCCAAACCACATCACTCCTAAGATCTCCAGTCAATAAGCAAGCCCTGATTGTGAACTTACTAAGTACACAGCTCAGTGAAGGAGTTGGAAATTTTTAGATACAATGATTATATTTGTACAGGCTTTACTTAGCTCAGAGAATATAATCTGACAAAAGGAAATAATCAGTATTTAAAATTCAAAATGTTCTGGAAAATCCAGGGCTCACATGGTCCTTGCTTTGAAGCATTATTACATAATCTTAAAAGGTGGTATCAGATGATGATGCTATGAGCCAAATATGAGCAGACAATAAATGGGATGAAAGTTCAGAAGGAGAAGAAGCCATGTTGGCTGTGGTAAGTAAAACAGAAATAATACCTGGTATATAAATGTCTTGCATTTTGCTTATAGTACTTCATATTTGCATAGCATTTCAGAGTTTCCAACACTTTAATGTCGGTAATGCTCATCTGGCTTCATTAAGTTTTCATTACAACCTGTGACTCAGGTATTATTAAATGAGGGTGAATTACATAAAATACTTAGAATAGTGGTTAGCACATAGTGAATATTTGCTGTTATTAGTCTATTTTATGTATGAGGAAACTGAGGCTTAGAGGGGCATTTACTTACCCCAAATCACATACCTGACAAGTGGTGGAATTAAGCCTGAACTCAGCTTCCCTGGCTCCTGTTTCTAGACCTTTCTCCATTATCCCATGCATGTAGGAGGGGATATTTAAGCTGGGATTGCCTAGGTTGGGCCAACTTTGGAGGTGGCTTTAGCAGAGAAGTCTCTGAAATAATGCTCCTCAGCTTCACGAGCCTTTTTTGGCAGGTAGATGGGAATTGATGAGAGTATTCAGTGCCTTGAATAAGAAGAGTTAAATCTAGAAGCCTCTACTCATTTTAGCAATAAGGGGAGATGGTCCATCACGGAAGCTGCAAGCCATTAAACTCACATACATCCTCAGCTGCTAGGCTTGTTAAGAAAATGTCACAATAGGGGGAAATTGACAACACAGGCACCCGTAGGTATTTTTAGTCTGTGATTCAAGGATGTACATCTTGGGTTCTGTTTAGGACTGAGCACAAGGGGGTGAATTTGGATTGATTTGACAAGACTAGTAGTCAGAGAGTCCATACTGAGCACTTTTAATGGGCCCAGCTTATGGAAGGAACTATGTGTGTGTGCGTGTCATAGACTAATAACTTTTTCAAACTTTCAAACACTAGGCAGGTGCTATAATCTTTTTCTTGGTTTGGGGGCAGTATGGAACTATCAGTAAAAACTATAACTGTGTCTATTCATTGCACCAACAATTTTGCAATAAATTATTTCTTTTTAATGTACAACATGATGAGTATAGTTAATAATACTGTATGTATACTTGAAATTTGCTGAGTAGATTTTAAGTGTTCTCAACACACACACACACACACACACACACACACACACACACACACACAAATGGTAACTATGTTAGGTGATGGATTTGTTAACCTGATTGTGGTAATCCCATTTCACAAAGTATATGTATGTCAAATCATTATGGTATACACTTTATATATAATTTCATTTATCAATTATACTATAGTAAAGCTAGAAAAAATAAATTCTTTATCCTATGGATATATTTTTAAATGTAAGCCATTGTAACACTGTTATAGCACAAACAACCCAAAAAACTGGAGATCTAAATGCTTATCAATAAATATTGTTTAGATTACTGTAGGACCTTCAAGTGGAATTTCATACAACTGTTAAGAGAGAGGTCTATCAATATGTGATGAAAACATATCACTAAGATGTATTTTTTGCCCAGCCAGTGTGGCTCAGTGGTTGAGTGTTGACCTATGAACCAGGAGGTCATGGTTGGATTCCTGATCAGGGCATATGCCCAGGTTGCAGGCTCGATCCCCAGTGTGGAGCGTGCAGGAGGTAGCCAATCAAAGATTCTCTCATCATTGATGTTTCTATCTCTCCCTCTCCTTTCCTCTCTGAAATCAATAAAAATATATTTTTTAAAAAGATGTATTTTTAAGTGCAATAAAAATCAAAGTTCAAAAAAGAAGAGTTTATATAGTACTAGAGGCCCAGTGCATGAAATTTGTGCACTCCGGGGGTCGGGGGAGTGGTCCCTCAGCAGTCCCGGCCTGTGCCCTCTCACAGTCCGGGAGACTTCTGGGGATGTCTGACTGATGGCTTAGGCCCCCTCCTCCCCAGGAGGAGGGGGCCTAACTCGGCAGTCAGACATCCCACCACTGCTGCTGCGCTTGCCAGCTGTGAGCCGGCTCAGGGCTTCTGGCTGAGCAGTGCACTCCCACAGGGGGCAGCTCCTGCATTGAGCGTTTGTCTCCTGGTGGTCAGTGCACATCATAGTGACTGGTAGTTCCACCGTTCAGTCAATTTGCATATTAGCCTTTTATTATATAGGACAGTGATGGCGAACCTATGACACGCATGTCAGAAGTGACACGCGAACTCATTTTTTTGGTTGATTTTTCTTTGTTAAATGGCATTTAAATATATAAAATAAATATCAAAAATATGTCTTTGTTTTACTATGGTTGCAAATATCAAAAAATTTCTATATGTGACATGGCACCAGAGTTAAGTTAGGGTTTTTCAAAATGCTGACATGCCGAGCTCAAAAGGTTCACCATCACTGATATAGGATGATGCCATGTGCATATTGAAACATATATGTATACAGCTATATGCACACATTTCCTCCACAACGGAAGGATATGCTTGTACTGATAATGGGGAGTATGTGTGATGATAGAGGAATGGGGAAGGATAAACTTATTTTTTATTTTATCCTTTGATTTATTATTTGATTGACTTAATTGTATGACATATCATATACATATATATATATATATCCTATCTAATAAAGAGGGAATATGCTCATTGCCGTCATGCTGTTGTAAAGATGGCAGCGCCCACAACCAATAAGGAGGGAATATGCTAATTGACTGCCACACCCTCAAAGATGGCGGCACCCACAGCCACAAGATGGTGGCGCCCAGTCCCCTCAGCTCTGCCAGGGCAGCAGGCGTGCAGCAAGGCCAGGCCCGAGTGGGCCTGGCCACTCCACGTGCCTACTTCCGGAGTCCCCCAGTCCCCTCAGCCCCCCAGCCGCCCAGGGCCAGCCTGAGGCACAGGCAAGCCTCAGATGGCAGCTACTCAACCGACACCCAAGGCGAAGGCAAGCCCCAGATGTTGGCTGCCCGGCCACCTAGGGTCGGCCCGAGGTGCAGGCAAACCTTGGATGGCAGCTGCCCAGCCTCCCAGGGCTGCTCAAGGCTCAGGTAACCAGGGCCGGCCAAGGCTTGCTCTGCTGGCAGTGGCAGCAGCAGAGGTGTGATAGGGGCATCGCCTTCCCCTGATCGCTGGGTTGTCTCCTGCCCCTGAGGGCTCCCAGACTGTGAGAGGGGGCAGGCCGGGCTGAGGGACCCCCATCCCCCACCACTCCAGTGCATGAATTTTCATGCACCGGGCCTCTAGTATATAAATTTAAGCCATTTGCTCAAGATCACACAGCCAGGAGAGGGCAAAGCTTGGATTCCCACCCAGACTGTGAGCCAGAGCCCTGTGATCCAGAACTTTTCTGGATTCTAGCACATTGCCTCCTAACAGTGCTCTTAGGAAGTACTTCTGTCTCTTGCTTGTAAGCTACAAAATTTTTCACGAAAATACCTGGAATCAAAACATCCAAAGGCCATGAGCTAGGAAAATGTGCTCATTCTCCAGAAGAAGGTTTTGTGCCCCCATCCGCCTGCCATCTTGGATCCTTTTTTATAAAATTGTAGCTCAGCCAAGAGAGGTCAGTGACCTGGAGCCAGGAAATACAGACTAAGATTTCTAACAGGACAAATTACCTTAAGGAAAAGGCATTAACATAATTGGAGAGTTGGGGGTGGGGAGAAGGCATGAAAACAGTATCATTAGCCAACTTGGTCAATGGGCAGATGCAGGAAGTGGCAGATAAACCCAGCCAGAATCTATAAATAGACTTTAATATTAGTATTCAAAACCTATAAAATAAATTAGTGAATTAAAAAACGTTGGCACCTAGATATAAACTCTTAGTTCTAAATTTAACTCATGAATTTTTTGTGTGATTTGGGCATATTATTTAACTGCTCTGGGTTTCTGTTTCTCCACTGGTCAAATGGACAGCACTATCTGTCTTGGCTACTTCACAGAGTTGTAAGAAATAAATAAGGCAAGGAATGTACCTTGAAAATGCAAGGCATCCTACTGTTAATGCAAGGATAAGAAGTTACTGTTAATGTTTCTGAGACTTACCTCAGAGAAGAAGAGCTATTTTGAGATGGAAAATGGGAGAAAGCATCCAAAAAGCATTGCTGGTAACAAGGTAGCACACCTAACCAATACCAAAAAGGAACCCCATGGGTCATATTTTCTAGTTCCTCCCTTTTATAGTCATGGACAAAGACCTACAGAGTGCAAAAGCTTCAGAGCAATGATAGTGCCATGCATAGACTATTATTTAAACCAATAAGTAAGATGGAACAGTAGCCAAAGGGACAGGATATGCTATAGGTCCCTTGCCCAAGGGGCTTGCTGAACTATGAATGTTGAACAGGGTCCTGGAAGCAAACTGAGAAGCTAAGTAAGGAATTAGGGCAGAGGTGGAGGGATGGACTTCAGTGATTCAACTCCAGGATGGCTGAATGCCTCTGAGGAGCAATTTGAGGGTGGCCAGGGACTTGGATAGGACAAATGACAACTTCCTAGAACGGACTGTTCCAGAACCCAGAGAGGAAAGGAAATAGCTTGGCCTCGTCCTGGGTAGTTCACAGGAACCAGGGTAGGAAGTATTTGTAGTGGAACTACAACATCAAGTCCCTTTTGAACGGAAGAAGGAAATGGGGGAGGGGGGCATGCAATGCAGTACACATGACAAGTTAGTTTTTGTAATGGTGGGAGTGAAGATGGAAAGAATGAATCAACAGAGGGAGATAGTGCTATGCAGTGACAAGGTGACTGGACTCAGACTTGGGTGTGAATGCTTGCTCTGTCATTAACTTGCCCTATGACACTTTCCTCCTCTGAATCTTGATTTCCTCATCTCGAAAATAAAGACCTTTTCCCCTATCTCATGAGTTGTTAAGAGGATTAAATATGTTATTGAAAGCAAGTAATACACAGTTCCTAGAATGTGATGGCCAATATTTTAATATATTCCTTTATTTTGGAGAGGGACTTCTAGAAAATCTTCAGTGAAGCATGCTAATTTGAAATTTCAAGCACTGGGAAAGCAAGCCAACCTAGCTAACAGGTACAGTGTGGAAAGGCCCTTTTTACAAATAGAGAACCAGCCAAAGTAGACAGATAAGAAAAGCTTATGGCAGGGAGGACAGGTTAAGGATAAAGTAGGAATGGATATAAATATAAGCATAACACAATCTGTTTATCAGAGACTGTGAAGCCATTAATGCATTAATGTGAGGTTCCTCCAGATCCATGACAAAATGGAAGGTGAATAAATACTATATAACAGTTTGACTCATTTTCTTTCTTTTTAATTTTTAATTTATTAATTTTAGAAATAGAGGGAGGGAGAGAGAGAGAGGGGAACACTGATTTATTGTTTCACTTATTGATGCATTCATTGGTTGATTCTTGTGTGTGCCCTGACCAGGGATTGAACCCACAACCTTGGCGTACTAGGATGATGCTCTAACCAATTGAGCTAGCTGGCCAGGGCTTGACTCATTTTCTTGATTGCTCAGAAATACAGGATAGGTGTGTTCAATTATAGTAGCTTCACTCAGCATCCTTCTCTTTTTTTTTCTTTTTCTGGTAGCCTCACATTCTTTTTTGAAGTATGGTATGAAGAAGCAAAATAAGTTTCTTTAAAAGTAAACGTTCAAAGGTGGAAACCAAATAGAAAATCAGAGTGAAATGTCAGATGGGGGAAGATAAAGAAACTATAGAAGATTGACTTAGTCTTTACCAGGAACAATATTAGGGAAATTCCTACTTTTAGATTTCTTTGTTAGCCAAAAGACCTGAGATATAAAACTAGAGGCCCTGTGCACAGATTCGTGCACTGGTGGGGTCCCTCAGCCTGGTCCATGGGGATTGGGTGGAAACCAGCTCTCTGACATCCCCCGATGGGTCCGGGATGTCGGTGAAGCAGATTAGGGGCTGACAGTGCCCAGCAGCAACCTAACCCATGGCCAATTCCGTGAGGAATCGGGCTCCCTCCTCCCTCCTCTTTGGGTCAGGGGTGCAGCTGAAGAAGATTCAGGGCCAACAGTGCCCCAGCAGCAACCTAACCCAGGACTGATTCTGTGAGGAATCAGACTCCCTCCTCTACTGGTTGGAGCATCTGTCCCCTGGGGTCATTGTGCATCATAGCTACTGGTCAAATGGTCAAATGGTCACTTAAGCTTTTATATATATAGACTAGATGCCCAGTGCACAAAATTTGTGCATGGGTAGGGTCCTTAGCAGCTACCGGCTGCTGGCTGGGGCTTCTCTTCCCCCAGCTGCCTGCCACCGCCGCCGGCCAGGGTCTCCCTTCGCACCTGCCTTGGCCTGGCGCTGCCTGCTCACCTGCTCCACCATCCCGCCATGGTCCCGCTCTCATCGGGGCCTATTGGGGCTGGTAGTGCCTCCACTGATGCCGCTGCCAGCACCGTGTTGCCGACGCCTGCCATGTTCTGTGCTGCCCCCTGGTGGTCAGTGCATGTCTAACTCCTGGTTGGTTGAACTCCTGCCCATGGGGACAGTTTGCATATTAGCCTTTTATTATATAGGATTACAAAACCTGAGAGTGAAAAGTGCTTTGATTTATTTTATAGGTGGATAAGTTGAACATGTAAAGGAGGGGAAATGGTTTGCTTGAGGCTCTCAATTATGGTGATCCCATTGCAAAGTTAGGCTCTAACCCTAACCCACGACTGACTGTCATTCTGGGGTTCTGTCTGCTGTAGGCTCGTCTTTGGGATAATGAATTTCTGACCTCAAACACTTGTACAAAACTAATTTGTGTGTTTTTTTTTTTATTTTTCCAGGGCCAAGTGCTTTCGGGGCAAAAAAGTCCTTGGAGATTATGATATCAAAGTGGAACAGGTAATCAGCCTGAAGCCCAGAGCTGCATCTGTGTCATCATCAATCCCTCTTGGCATTCCAGAGTGAACCATCTAGTCCTGCTGAGTGGAAGACAGCATCCCTCGCTGGGTTTCAGGCTATCTCTTGAACCCCACCCTTTCCCCAGGGCTTTTCTTTTTCTTTTCTTTTTTAAAATATATTTTATTGATTTTTTACAGAGAGGAAGGGAGAGGGATAGAGAGCCAGAAACATCGATCAGCTGCCTCCTGCATGCCCCCTACTGGGGATGTGCCAGCAGCCAAGGTACATGCCCTTGACCGGAATCAAACCTGGGACCCTTGAGTCCACAGGCCAACGCTCTATCCACTGAGCCAAACCCGTTAGGGCCCAGGGCTTTTCTTTTAATGAGACATAGTCCTGAAGGCTGTATTTTTCAATTTTTCTGACTTTTTACCATGGTTCTGGTGTCCATAGAGAGGCAAATAGTGTGGCTCTTAGGGCCTTCATGTAGTGCAGGGTTCTCAGGCTGAGGAAAACCTTAGAGGAATGTCTTTCCAAATCACTGGCCACAGCTCCATGTTATTGGTGGCATGGTATTCCTGGGTAGGCACATGTTTGGCATTCAGGTGTGTGGCCTCCACTGGTGACTACTCTGGGCTTAAGACTATAATTCAGAGAGAACTTAGAAAAGAACACCTCCTTGTTTTAATGCAGTAAAGTCCCGAAAGGCTCATTTTCTATCTTTCTCTATTCTTTGCTTCATGATAAATAGAAATTAGATCCATTTGGGTAGAGAGGTGGGGGATATGCAATTTAAGCAATTTATGTATTTTCTATGTAATAATAGAAGTTACTCATTATTCCTTACACAGTGTGCTGTGGTTTACAGAGTACTTTCCTATCTATTATTGCATTGCATTCAGTTCTTAAAATAAGTTGTTACATAGACAGGGTTGATCAAAATTTTCCTTTTTTTAAATTCTCACCGAAGGATATGTATTCATTGACTTTTAGAGAGAGGGGAAGGAAGAGAGAGAGAGAGAGAGAGAGAAAATATTGATCAGTTGCCTCCTATACACTGAACAAGTGGGGATTGAATCCGCAACCTAGGTATGTGCCCTGGCCAGGAATTGAACCTGCAACCCTTTGGTGTATAGGATGATGCTCCAACCAACTGAGCCACCCAGCTAGGACAAAATTTTTTCCATTTTACACATGGGAGGAACTTTTCCTCCAGAGAATATAAGTAATTTGCCTAATGTCGTACACAGCTAGTTGGGAGTAGAGCAGAACTAAAACCCAGTTGCCTAATCTAAAACCTAGTGCTTTTATGTTGAAACTGATAAAGGGCACATTTGCCCTGGTTCACATTCCTGCTCTCAGAGAGGCAGCACAAAGGATGCTGGGAGTCTGAAGACCTGAGTTTTGCTTCTTCACTGCCAACAATACGTTTTTTGTTTTGTTTTTGTCTAGGAAAGTTACTTAACTGCTCTTTATCTCTGTTCCTCCTGCCTCATAGAGTTGCTATGAGTTAAATGAGATCAGTTTGTGAAAGTGCTTTGAAAATTGTAAATAAAATGTTTGGTGATGAGGATGTTATTGCTGCTGCTATGTGGGGGATTTGGCAAAGTTAGGACTGTGGACTTATTCCTCTACTGTTATTATTATTTACTTTTTACCATAGTAAAAAACACATAACCTTCTTAATCCCTACTGTTACTTTCCAGGCAGAATTTTCAGAGCTCAACCTGGTGGCCCATGCAGATGGGACCTGTGCTGTGGATATGCAGGTACTCCGGAATGGCACAAAGGTTGTCCGGTAAGGTCCTTTCTCTCCTCGGGGTTACTGTCACTGTCTCCAGAATTACCTTCTCTGGCTTGCAGAGGCAGTTTCAAAATCAAGTGTTGGAGTGGGATAATATTACTATGTATAGTGTGTAGAACTTAATGATGTGTGCTGTGCAGAAGTGGTACAGGAAGTCAGAGGAAACCAGCTCCTGCCTCAGGGAGCTCTTAGTCCAATGGTAGAGAAAGCTTCATGGACTAAGAGCTTACTTAGAGGTAACTGGATTCCTGTTAGAGGGATTCCAGGACTCCAGCCCCACTTCAACCAGTACAGCCATGTGCTTTTATCTCTGCATATATTTTCCCTGGAAATCAGGACTCTATTGCTTAAAAATAAAGTTTGAAAACCTCTGATCTAGTTCAGCCTCTTATTTTACATTGATTTGCTTAGATTGACTCAGTGAGTTGTTAGCAGAGCCCTGTGTTCTATGTGCATTCTCTTAACTCCAAGTCCTGTGTTATTTCTATATTCCTCATCCCTGGGAACTCATAACTCTAATAAGAAAGCCTAGAGTCAGAAGGGACATTATGGGTGGAAGAAAAATATCAATTACAGAGCACTTATATGCCAGGTAGTGCAATGGGCACTCATAGATGTGATCAAACATAATACAACATTTCTGTGAGGGAGGTGATGAGAATTCCAGATTGGGGAAATGATTTCAACAGTATTATTCTTACCCAGGGCTCGATGTGGCTTCCGGTTTTCAGATGTGTGAGTCTTGCTCCAGGAAGAGTCTTCACTTCACTCTCTTCCCTATACCAATCTGCAGTACCCTGACACTGATGCCTCCAGTGTCCAATAGGAACTGGGTCAGTGACAGGACAGGCAAAACTCAGGTGTCTGGAACCTAACAACAGGAAATGTGAGCTTGTCCATCCTGAGTTCATTTATCCTGGAGACTAAGGAGGACAGAAAAAGAGAGAGATGTCTGTCCATACGGGAGTGAGATTGGGGAGATCCTACAAGAGAGATAATAATGGATTTCTCAAGCTACAGGTAGAGTGAGTCATAGGGGTGCATGCACACAAGCAGGTAGTTACAGGTGCCGGGAGGGATCTGGCAAGAATAAGGCAGGCCCTTCCAGGTACCAGTATAGGATCTCAAGAGCTGGCCACAAATCTAGAGCTCAATTCCTATAACTGGGGTTTAAGATTTGATCTTAGGTACAGCTGAAGCCAGTTTCCCAGAATTGGGGCACTAGGAGGTCAGAGCAGCTCCAGCACTTGATGCTAAGTCTCCTGAGTGACGGAGGAGGGCTCCTTCCATCCCCACTTTAAAAGATTGATCTTTGTGCCTGGGTGGGGCTGTAGTTGTAGGGGGAGGTTGGATAGGTGCCTGGGCAGAGAACCAGGTAGATCATTGCATATGGTGTGAAATTGCTGAGTCCTAGAGCCTTGAGGGTGGAAGCTGCCACGGAATTGAATTTCTGAGAAGATGAGGTTCCTCAGGAGTAAGGGCATGAACATAGGGGCCTAGTCCTGTAGAGCAGCTGTGGTTAAGAGCTTTTCTGGCTAGAGGTGAAATGCAGGGAGCCTTCCCATGCATGGGAACATTCTGTACTCTCAGTGTTTCCTGTAGCTGTTGCTCAACCTCAGTTCTGCAAAAAATATTTGTACCTCTCCCTAGTGTCCGCTTTGGAAGAATAACATTGGGAAGTCTGGCATCTGGTTTCAGCCAGCTTGGACCCTTGCTCTCCTGGGGGCCTGATGAGGGCATTGCCTATTTTAAGGAGCAGCTTTATTGACTCAAAACAGGACAGTGTCTGCTGGGACCCCCTTGGAACACCAATTCTGGAGCCACAAGGAGCTTCAACTTTTATACTACCCCATAGTGATAGGGAAAATTCTTGTTCATTTAAGGTGTGAGGATCTAAAAGTGTTTCTTTCCTCCTGAGGGCATGTGTACCTTATAAAAAGGCAGTGCTTAACCGAGAGGAATAAGGGAATTTTAGAAATATGTTTCTCAGCCCTAGCCGGTTTGGTTTAGTGTTTAAAGGGTTGGCCTGCGGACTGAAGGGTCATGGGTTCGATTCCAGTCAAGGGCACATACTTTGGTTGCAGGCTTGGTCACTGGCCCTGGTTGGGCGCGTGCGGGAGGCAACCATTCAATGTGTCTCTCTCACATCGATGTTTCTCTCTCTCTGTCTCTTCCCCTCCTTTCCACTCTCTCTAAAAATCAATGGGGAAAAAAAATATCCTTGGGCGAGGATTAACAACAACAAAAGGAATATGTTTCTCTTCGAGATATGCCGTAATACCTCATTTTTAGTCCATAAAGAATAATAATAATAAAATAAAGGACTTGGACCAGGTGGCCCCTAAGACCCCTTCTCTGTCTTGGGCTTTGGAAATGGGAGACAAGGTGATGTACAACCTGAGGTGCTGGTTAATGGCAAACTTGCCTCTACATTTTTACCAGGTCCTTCCGGCCAGATTTTGTGCTCATCCGGCAGCATGCATTTGGCATGGCGGAGAATGAGGACTTCCGCCACCTGATCATTGGCATGCAGTATGCAGGCCTCCCCAGCATCAACTCACTTGAATCCATTTACAACTTCTGTGACAAGCCATGGGTGGTAAGTGAGGTTCCCTTCCCTCTAGGTAAAAGGGTAGGATCCAGGTCCTATATCTCCCAGTCCCCCAGGAGGGACCACTGGTAAACAAGATGCAGTACTTACCAGTTGAAAGGATATGGGAAGAGCTTCAGCTGGAACATGGGAAGGATAGGCTCTCACAAGAAAACATTATCATCATGGGCTGGGGCACCTTAGCTGCATGTGGACCTTTGGCCTTACAACAAAGTCACACCAAGATTCTGTGCAGAAGCCCTTACAAGTCTGTAAACTCTGCCCTCAGCCATAGGATACAACGATAAAAATAACTGTTTCTGCCTTTGAATGGTCTAACCATTGGAAAGGTCTGAGGCCAATGGGGATCAAGAGGATGGTCCATCTCAAAGGGGTGTTAGTGACAGTCTTACCAAGTGTTTTAACAACCTCAAAATCAGATTTATCTATAAATATATGAATCAGATGTCAGTGCCCTTAGGGATAATCAAATCTCTGCCCTTCATGTAGATATATGAAAATTAAAAAAGGAAAGTAAGGAGTGTAAAACCACTTACTATATGGTGCCAAATTCTGAGATTTTCCTATTTTAATTTTATTTAATCTTCACAATAACCTTACAAGGAAGATATTATTATCATTATTATCACTTTTTATAGAGAAATGAGACCCAGAGAAGATTAAGTTACTTACCAAAGTTATAGAGCCAGGATTTCTCTAGATTGCACTACCATACACATAAATTAAGTTAGCATGTGAGGAAGAAGCTAGTGTTCTCTTCTTTGGCCAGTCTGGAAATCTAGGAGGCAGTGGAAATTTCTGAGCAGAGAGAAAGAGTGAGGCTAGGAGGGAGAGTGACCTATGATGGCTACTGGGATGCTCTGGCCTCCCCTCTGATAGCTGGGGCAACCCAGCTCCTATAACTCTGCTACTCCAGGCAGGCCCTCTCAGAAGGAAATACCCGCCCCTAATCACATTCTTTTCTTATTGTTTTTCAAAAATCAAATTTCAGTTTTCACACACTAGCCTGCTGAGAGTCAAGGCACTGGTGGCTGATTTTGAAGTTCCTGAACCCCAAGCCTCTCCACCACTCAGGGAGCTGGAGGGGATGTTTTAACCAAATAGATCCATTGCCTCTGCTCTTGATCTTTTTTTTTTTCTTTCACACCTGAACTCACAGTTTTCCTGTTCCCTTGGAAGCCAGCAAGATCTGACAGTATAAGAGAAAAAGCAATGAATGAGGAGTCAAAAGATCTGGGAGCTGTTGTGGTTGAGGAGGGAGGTTGGGTTCCCAACCTCTACTTGTTCAGCCTTTCCCTCTGTGTGGCCTGTGGCATCTGGAATCCTAGTGTTATGGGAACAGGCTAAAAGAGTTGTGTGCTTTGAGTGTGTTGCTATTTGCAGAAGAGCACATATGAGGCCTTCACCAAACTTCTTTTCTGAGGTCCTCCCCTTTCTACTTAGTCATGTGCCCTTCCTTACTGCACATATGCCCTAGTCCTTCCCCCATCCCTTCAATACCTATTCGAATTTGGCTCCCTCATAGTCACACAGGGTGAGTCTGCTATTATTAACTTTTTCTGGGTGATTTCACTAATCAGCCTTCTGACTAAACATCTCTCTATGCTATGTGTTGTTTTTTTGTTTTTTGTTTTTGTTTTGTCAACTAGCAATAATAGTAGTACCTGCCACCAGTTTGCTAGCCTGGGTTGTTACAATCTCCTACTATTTGGGGTATCTTATAAAAGCTGGTTCCCTGCTTTATGTTTCAAAACTGTGCCAGAGGCCAGGGAGGGGAGAATCAGAGAGCCTGTGCCTAGGGCTTTGCCCCTCCAGGGATCAGGATATGGTGAGGGTTCACATTCTTACCCATTCACAATCCCAGCACATTGCTTTTGGCATTGCATGAGAACAGCAGGGCTTCCTGGCTAGACACCAAGTTCTCCCTTCATTCTTACTCAGCAGCTACCATACTAATGGCATTTTATATATTGTCCTCTGCCTGTTAATGGGAGTGGACAAATTTGGTGACTGTGAGGGGAGGGGTCCCTCTAAGATGTGGCTTTGGTTCATATTTTCTTAAATTTCTTTATTGTGGGTATCCTTGGTGTGAGGCCTTAGTTGGTTGGAAAACGTCCTACCTTACATCACTGTGTTTCTGAGCACATCTGCTATCTCATAAATTGGTCAGGGCAGGCACACTTGGATTTTGGAAATAGAAGCGGTCTTATCAATGAAAGTAGCATTCCAGAGAAAGCAAGAACATCTCCATACCATATTACTACACATGTATCTGAAATTCCTGTCACACTTTTTAGGTTTTTTAGAGACAGATGCACTAGGGTTGAATTAAATGTTTTATTTCCAGGAGGGATGATGGCAAATTATTAAATTCAGACTGATCTTGAAGTCCCATTTCTTCCAAAAAGTCTTTCCTGATTCATTGGTTAAGTGGTTTCAATGAACATTATCTTCGTATTTGTTGCCAATATCACGATTCATTGGTTAAGTGGTTTCAATGAACATTATCTTCCTATTGCCAATATCACCCCAGGTCCCAAATCCATTCTTTTGTCTATAGATAGAGGAAATAACCCTTATCGAATATTACATTTGTTTAATTGGTGACTGTGTGCTTGTGACTTAATCTAAGGTTCCAAGAAGGCAGGGGTTAGATGCCAAGCCCAGTACCTTGAGCAGACAGGACTACTGGAGATAAGGTTGAGAAGGGTAGGGTGAGCTACCAGGGACCCAACTAATGCCTGGGAACTGGCTACCATTTTAGTCTTGGCTGTCCCAGGACTCTGGGAGTGTGCCGTGGGCCTTTCTGGCATCAGTGTGGTGCCTGTGTAACTCTCCCACATGTTGGGAAGATAGGGACCCACATGCCTTTGTGCTTTGCCAGGGCGTGGGCTGCAGCAGGACAGAGGTTGTTAAGCAGAGCTGGCTGGGGATGCTGAAGGGCCTTGGGAGCTCAGGCAGAGCAGGAGTCTAGCCAGATTGAGACTTAAAGATCAGATCAGGTGGTGGAGAGAATCAGAGAGGGCAGGAAAGGTATGAAGCATTGGTCTGGATAGTCAAAGCCAGTTGAAGAACCATAGAGTGGTGAGAACAGCAAGGTGCAATGAAGAATGCAGTGGGGAAGAAGAGACCTGGCAGCCTCAATTCCAGGCATGGTCTGGGAGCCAAGGCTTTCCTTCGCTTCTCTAGGTTCAGTCTCCTCACCTGTAAAATGAGATGTTTAGTCCAGAGCTCTCTAAAGTCTCTTTCAGTAATAACCTCCTAGGGGCTTGCGCATCTGTGAATCATGCTTTCAGTCCTGGTGGATGTTTAGAGATCTAGAGTCACCAACCAATCACTAAGGAAGTGATGCAGAAATTTCAACATTTTCCAGCATTTCAAAAACAGTAACAAAATTCTCTTTTCCCGCAAAAGGACCACAAGAGATGATCACTTAAACTGCAGTTTGATGATGGAGTTTGGGAGGAAATATAATAAAGGATGTTATTTGTGGTAAAAAGTTTGAGGAACTGATCAAGTTCATTTCTCTCATTTTGTATATAAAGAAAATGAGGCCTGGAGAGGAGAAATCATTTGCCAAAGGACACCTAGCAAGTTAGAGGCAGAACAAGAATCAGAAGACTCCAGTTTTCTAATAACCCAGTTCTGAGCTTTTATTACTTCAGCCTCTTTCCCCCCAGGCTCATGTGCCAACATTCCTTATAGAGAACAGGATCTAAGCTTTGGAAAAATGTTCTAGCTTTCCTTTCTCTGATAAATAGAAGGCAGGTTTGATCTGGCAACTTTTCCTTCTAGCAGTTCCAGAAATTGGGGCTTAGACTGTGAAGTAACCCAGTAGCACTAAAGGAAGGATGCTGGATTACCCCTGCTGCCAGAGTACTGGGGATAGGTGTGTGGGGTGTGTGTGAATGGATTGAGTAGGGAAGTAACCTGTGTTTCCTGTGTGAAGAGCATGGTTTCTGCAGAGACTGAAAGGCAGCTACTTGGAGGAATAGAAAGAGTTATGAATTGAGAATAAAGGGACCTAACTATGAATCTGGCTCAACCATGTGACCTTGGGGAAATGATTTGACTGGGTCTCAGCTTCTTCACTTATAAAATTGTGGGGGAGGGGAGCAGAGGATGCTAGATATTTGCCAAAGGCCTTTCAACCCTGACACTGTAAGTATGCATACTTCACCTCTTCCTCATGGAGCTGTTCTGGTTTCTCATAGGTGAAGGGGCTAGTTGAGTTCAGTTCTTAGATGAGTAGTAAGTCCCACAAAGACTGAGTCTGCCTATCCTATATACCAGAACCATCAAAATCTTCCTGAAGAACAGCTTCATTCATTATCCCCCTGCTCAAACTCTGATTACTTCATACTACCTATAAGGAAAAGATACTGTTTCTTTGCCTGGCATTTAAACTTCCAAGACTTGGCCCATGTTACCTATCCAGCTTCATCACTTGCCATTTCTAGAGATGCAGGTGTTTAGAATTAGAGAACCAAATTTCAATCTCAGCTTCACCTCTTTGCAGCTCTGTGACTTTAGGCAACTTTTGTACCCTCTCTGAGTGTTATGTGTAAAATGAAGATGATAAAGTACCCAGTTCCTCATTTTAATATGAGGCTTCAATGAAATATTAAAATTGAGTAGGTACTGAATGAATGTTAGCTCACTCTCTCATTTTCTCAGTTAAAGAATATGTTCCTTGAGAATGGGAATTGTACACCTCTTTTATATCCTCAGAGCACAAATTCCTCAACAGAGCAAATGCTCAATAAATATTTTTTGATAGATTGCTGTTTTGTCTGTTCTATAAGTTGTCTAGATAAGCTGAAACATTTGTTTCTCTTTTACAGTTTGCCCAGCTGGTGGCCATCTACAAGACATTGGGAGGAGAAAAGTTCCCACTAATTGAGCAGACATACTACCCCAACCACAAAGAGATGGTAGGTGATCAGGTGGGGACTTTAGTCTCTGTTACTTCCACTCTGAACTTATTCACATTATAACTGTGGGGCTCTGAAGAGGGTTTTAGTATCTTAACCCCAGTTGGAGCTGAACTGCAGACCTGCTTTGTGAGGCCAGAGTGGCTGTATTTTAGCTTATAGTCCCTTGTCTCTAAAATCTGGAGACAGAATAGGGAAGAGCAGAAACAAGGCATTTTATCAAGCTGAGAAAATAACAAACCTATGGATCAGTAATCAAAAGATCCCACTCTTTGGACTCTAGCCCTGGCCCTGCCACATGTCACTGGACTAGTTAAATTTAAACCTATGGATCAGTAATCAAAAGATCCCACTCTTTGGATCTGGCCCTGCCACATGTCACTGGACTAGTTAAATTTACTCACTTTGTGTCACTTTCCCAACTGGAAAGTCAAATGGGCATAATTGTTCCTAACCAGGATCTCGAATTTGGTACAAAATTTAAGTAATAGCCTTCTGGGAAAATGTGAAGCATCCCTCAGATGTCAGGTGTTATTCCTGCTATTATTACCAAGGCCTTTCATTCCCTTGGCTTTGTCAAGATTGTGAGAAAACTGGGTTAACATTATGCCTTCTCTGAGGCCATCCTAGGATATCAGAAGGGGCAGAGAGATGGCATGGTTGATTGGTTTTTCCTCCATGGAGAGCTGGAGCTCGCTCCCTCTTCTTCCCCTCTATCTCCACACCTTCTGCCCCAGGCCTGCATGGTCAGTTGGTGATCATGCTTAACTCACCAATGGAGACTCTCTGCCATAGCATTCCACTTGTACTCTGGGACAGAGATTATGTTTGTTACCCTCTTACTCCCTTCTCAAAAAGGAACTACATTTGTACCATTTCTGTGAACCAAGAGCCTTCTTCTGGCATATTGTGCATGGCCTTGCTTCTCATCAAACAACATATAGAAAACAAATAACAACAACCTTGAGCCTTGAATAGAACTACCTCCTTAGAGGTAGAGCTTCCCAGGGAGAGGCTCTGGAACTTTAAGCTCTTGTCCTTAATAAATCCTTGAGACCAACATCAGGGCTTAAGAGATCTATGCTTGGAGTTCTCAGGGAGTCCAATACACAGTGGTAAGGGGACTGAGTTGAAGGAAGCATGGGGACCAAAGCTGGATTTTTCTTGCTGTAATATTTAGCAGGGCTAACCACAAAAATTTTTTTGAAAAAATTGCAAAGTATATTGTCTAATCTACCATCCTTTTCCCCCAAGAGCCCCTGTGTTATTTCTCTCTTGTTCTCTATCCTGAAATTTGCCCTCCAAAGAAGACCTCCTGAGATCTCTCTGAGGTGTTAAAATCTAAAGGAGAATTTCAACTCTAGGCTTTTCTGGCTTAAAAAAAAATTTTGAAGTAGGGATGAAGACATTAGTAATCTAGTAGAGAAGGACTTTCTAAAAGAAACATAAAAGAAGACTTATGGACATCAGGTGAAGGTATTAATGGTAGTTAACCTGCAGAGATAATACCTAAGTCTATTCTTATCCAAAGAGGTGTGCTAGGGGGCCAGACCCTCTGCCAGGAATGGGACAGAGGAGATTACAGCGTGTAGTGGGAGGTTAGGCCATTGTAGGTCTCATATTGAGTGATTCTATGCCCTTGTAAGTCACTTCCCCAAACAAATGAAAGTGTAAGAGAGGAACAAGATGAGCTGAGATTGGAGTAGAGGATACACAGCCATACTATATTGGTCTTTTCATTCTTCCAAATCAGCCTGTTTACGATACTGTCAACCTGTCTTCTGGTGTTGTACATCAGATAGCTACACTATCTCAAATGAATAGCATTCACCATTTCTTCACTATTAGATCAATTAAGGTAAGAGAAAATACATTTTCCTAGAGAGAAAAGGGAATAGTTCTGGCCAGAACTATTTTGATTCTAATCCAGAATCAAAACTTTCAGTAACAGGTATTGGCTAGAATAAAAAGGTTTGGGAGGCAGGAAAGAAGGGCTGAGGGCAGGATACTTTCCCTAGCCTTTGACATGTTTGGGCTGGGGTTTCAGACACAAGCTGTAACATACCCTAGCCCTGTTCTAACACTAGCCAGACTGTCCACTTGGTACTTCCCCTTGGCTGGCAGCAATGAGGCAAGTGGTGATAGCCAGAGCTTTGTAGAGAGGAAGAACTGGCTTGGTCTTCAGAACTCCTGAAGGAATGTGGTGGTCATTGTTCTTTACTAGGGCTGGATTATGTCAACAAACTCCTTCCTGAGGGGTAGGCGTCCCTGGTACCAGCTGCAGGTGCCATCAACATGCTTCATGCAGACATAATGCCGGGCCTGGTACCCATAGAGTTTCCGTTCCAACAGCCAGTCTGTCCAGAGGCACTCGTTGGGGGCCGAGATGGTACAGGGCACTGTATAGCAGGTGGTGACCTAGAGTCATAACAACACAACATCAAAGTGAGTAGGGTGTCATTTTTCTACAATTTTTTTTCAGATTCATATACATCCTTACAACCTAGCTCAAATGCCCTAGCCTTATGAAGTCCTTCTTAGTCTCTAAAATTCCCCAAGTTTTCCTTCCCCATGGTTTCCCACATAGTTTTGCCTCTCTAATGGCATTTCTGGAGTCAGACAAACCTGAGGGTCCTTACTGTACCACTGACCTTGAGCAAATTACTTTCTAGAGCATTCATTTCTTTAAAATGGAAATCTTAATTATTCATACATTTGTTATAAAGACTACATTAAAATATTTAAAATAAATTGACCATTAGAGGGCCTGATAAAGAGTAATTTCTGTTAAAATGGTAGCTATACTATTTCAGTTTGCCTTATATGATGCCACCTTCCTTGCCAAAATGTTAAGTACTTTGAGATCAGGGACTATGGATCATCTTGCTTTCCCATCTCTAACTTTATACAGTACCTGATCCATGGCATATCTCAAGTATACTATAGTAAATGAATAAATGCATGCATGAAGGAAGAAGTACCATCAGCAGGTGCCATTAAAGGTGAGACTGAAAGGCTCAAGACCCTCCCCCCACCAACCCCCCACCAAAGACCTTAGAAATGGACATCCTCTTACTTGGCAGCCACAGTTCAGATGGTAGTGGTGATTCAGACTTTCTTTTTGCAAAAAGGATAGATTCTCCCAGGGCTCAATGTAGTTGCACAGATGGATGAAGACTTTTCCATCATTGAGGACCTGACCTACAAAGGGAGATAGAGGAGAACCTAGCATGAGGAATATGTTTGTGAAACTCCAGAAGCCTGGATCCTTGAAGAGCCCAGAATTGCAGCCTCTTTAATGTGTGTGTTTTTTGGTTTTGTTTTGTGTGTTTTTTTTTGGTGGCAGTGGTGACATAAGACTCAATTAAGGGACCAAAAATATCTCTATAATCTTTATATCAGAGATTATGTTTATACAAAGGAGAGTTGTGGGATAAAGGCCTTTTCCTTTAGTGTGATGCAGAGAAAACATGGGCTATAAAGGGAGATTCTTAGTGAAACCCCTTTCTTTTCTGTCATTTACTAGATGTGTGACCTTAAGAAAGTCATGTAACTTCTCAACTGGGAGATGAGAATGATAAGGTTATTGTCAGGATTAAATGAGAGAATATTTGGTAAAGCTTCTGGCACAGTAGTAGGCCCATAGAAGATGCTCAATAAATAACAGGGCCCTTCCCCTTTCCAACCCTTCCCAATATCTACATAGGCCAGTCTTCTGCTCCATTGATACCTATATTGGTATGTCTTTCTCCTTCTCTATGGGAAAGTGCCCCTTCTTTACTTATTAAATGGTTTCCTATCTTCCAAAGACCCTTTTCAGTACAACCTCATCCTCAAAGCCATCCCTGACCATGCTAGCTCACATCTCTTAGAACTTTAGTCATTCATTTACTTACTGAGCAACTACTAGACCTGGTACCATGAATGCAGAAATAAATATGGTAGGATCTTTGATCTCAAGGAGCTTAAAAACAAGTAGGTCAGACAGATAAATAGGCAAAAATTACACTGTTATCTATACTAATAAAAGCCTAGGTGGTCCTTGCGCCCTTGCGCAACACTCTCACATCATCACAAGATGGCCACCCCACGTCATCACAAGATGGCCGCCACAAGATGGCCGGCAGGGGAGGGCAGTTGTGGGCAATCAGGCCAGCAGGGGAGGGCAGTTGGGGGCCATCAGGCTGGCAGGGGAAGACAGTTGGGGGCCATCGGGCTGGCAGGGGAGGGTAGTTGGGGGCCATAGGGCCAGCAGGGGAGGGCAGTTGGGGGCTATCAGGCTGGCAGGGGAGGGCAATTGGGAGCGATCGCACCAGCAGGGAAGCAGTTAAGCATCAATCAGACCAGTAGGGGAGCGGTTAAGGGGCGATCAGGCTGGCAGGTAGAAGTGGTTAGGGGCAATCAGGCAGGGAGGCAGGGGAGCGGTTAGGAGCCAGCAGTCTTGGATTGTGAGAGGGATGTTTGACTGCTGGTTTAGGCCCAATGCGGGATTGGGCCTAAAGAGGCAGTCAGACATCCCCCAAGGGGGCCCAAATCTTTTATATAAATACTAGAGGCCCGGTACATGAAATTTGTGCACTGGAGAGGGTGCAGGCTGGGCTAAGGGACACCCCTCCAGTGTACGAATTTCGTGCACCAGGCCTCTAGTGTTTATATAAAAGATGCAGTATAAGAACAAAGGAAATCACAATTATCTCTGTCTGTGGAAGGGGCAGGGGGCAAGGAAGCTGTCTAAGAGAAGATGATGCTCCTGTTGGGCTTTGAAAGGATGGTTAGTAGTTTACCTGCCAGACAAGTTGGGGGAAAGACTTCTGGACATTGGGACTTTCTGTACAAGGTGGAGGGGCACAGCCCAGCAGAATACCTTCTATAACTGCAAGTAGTTTAGTTTGGCTCTGGGGAAAATGAGGGGCTGGAAACTCAGTGATAAGTGGCAGGAGACAAAACTGGAGAGGTCAGCAGTGTTACGGTCACAAAGGACTTTCACCATTAGGCAAAAGAGTTTGTGACTTCTCTTGAAGAGCATGGACATCTCTGATGACTTTTCACTAGACCTGTGTTTTGCCATTTATTTTCATCCTTGGTTAGATTTGACCTCCTTGAGGGCAGAAAGCATGCCTCCTGCTTTGACTGATGCACCACAGTGCCTAGCAGTGGGCTAAGCACACAGAAGGTAGGTACTTAGGAAGGAAGGAATGGCCTCATCTGCTAGTCCTGGGATGTGGAGGGCTCAGTGGCATGCTCTGCCTCTGCCTCTCTCATCCAGAGGCTCCCAGATCAGCACAATTCCACATTCTTAGAGCTGGGGAGCCCCTGCCAGTGTGTCCTTCAATGCTTATGAGTTCTCAAGAGTCAAGTTTGGACTATGAGCTCTTTGAGGACTATGACTTGTGACTGAGTCTCCACTCTCCTGTCCAAGGCCTGGCAGCAAGTAGGTGGTCATTCATTGCTGAGTGGGTGGACAGATAGTGGAATTTCTCCTTATCTGCTGTGTTTTTCTTTTCCTTGCCTTTCTAAGCATTTTTCATCCTTCAGGGCTAATTTAGATCTCACTTACACAATGAAGCTTCCCTAACTGTTTATAAGCACATAAATACCTTCTTCCTGAACTACAAAATACTATAGTATAGCATTCACTCACTTATAGAGTCATAGTTTTATGTGGTTCTTGAATTGTTCTATCTCAACCAATTCAGCATGGAGTTTACCTGCCAGACAAGTTGGGGAAAAGACTTCTGAACATTGGGACTATCCTGTGCAAAGGTGGAGGGGCACAGTCCAGCTGAATACCTTCTATAATTGCAAGTAGTTATACCTGGGCCCAAGTTCGTGGAAACAGAACCATGTTAGACTCAAGGCTCCTGTTAGAGTTTGTGCTTTACTCTACCCGCTAATAGGGCCTGGGGTGTGAGTTAGCCACACAGACTCACTATGACTCAGGAGTATGATCCAGTGTGGCTGTCTAAAGCTAATGCCATCAGAGGCTACAGTAACTATAATGTGTGTGTTGAGGGAGAGGGGATCGCACACACAATTTTCCTTTACTATGTGAAATTAAGACCTTTCCTGTAGTGTTGTGTCCAGCTCATTGTCCTGTACTATGACAGGAAAGGGACAGGGACAATATCTCATTGGAGAAGATGGCCAGCAGACCTGAAGTTAGAGTGCTTGCATCTATTGTCCTCAGGCCTCTGATGCATCATCATAGAGCAGAGGGCAGAGCTGAATCCACAAAGAGCAGTTTCAGAGGGGCAGACTTGGGCTCAAGATACCAAAAATCTTATGCCAATTAAAACTGTTTAAAAATGGAACCAGCTACCCTAGGCTGTGAGAGCAACCTGTTCCTAAAATAGTGAAACAGTGGCCAAGGTCACTGTAATGAGGATTCTTGCATTGAAAGGGAGGTAACCAAGGCCCCTCCTGATTCAGAGGTTGCCTCTTAGTAAGTAACACAGCTCTGTTTTATACCCAAGAATGTGTTACCTGCTCAGCTTGCTGCCCAAGGGCAGCCCTGGCTCCTCCTTGGCTGCCTTCCTTAGGACAGAGACTATTGGGGCCACTTGCTGCTCTTTAACTTACCAGTCAAGAGATACTGCTTCTGGCTGTTTGCTTCTAGTTTCACACCACAGAGGGAGGAATCAAAAGGTGTATAGATATACTGAATATCCTTGACTTTCTCAAACCCTTTAAACATCTGAAAGACAATTACAAAAAAGCAGTATTATATTAGGTCAATGAGTGAACTTTATATTTTAACAGGGAAAATTTCTCATTTCTCAGTCTAAAGAAATTAAGCAAATGTCTAGTTCAGGATTTGATGCACACAGATGGCCTAACTGGGTCATTTCTCTTTTTTAAAAAACCTTGGTTTATTCCAGTGAGAGGGGAGGTACCTCCAGAAGCCCCATGCACAGGCAGCTATAGAACTAGAGGGACATTGAGGGTCTGTCCTGCACTGTCATTCAGATTCTGTGGGCCCTATTCCCAAAATGTCATCCACTTCCACTTTAGCATCAACATCCAGGATCACTGAGCCAGATTGCCTGACCTATAAGCACCACCCTTCCCAAAACACACACCCTAACCCTCCCAAAAGCCCAGAAGGTAAAAGTGCTATCCTGTCCCCATGTACCTTTATCTGTTTGATTTCATACCGGATCATTTTTTGAGTGTCAGCAGGATCTGCACTGGCAGGAATTACCTTCTCACTGGAGATCTTGGCCCGGATCACTGCATAGGAAGCAAAAGAGGGAACCTTCAGCAACCTGTGGGGGTAATTTGGGATCTGGATGGCCTGGGGCCCCTGGAGAATTTTGTAGGAGAATTCTGGATTGTGAGGAGGAGGATATGAGAGAGTGGGGACCTGGAAACTCCTGTGCAGGCAGGCCTATTAGGTCCTACAGTCTCTACACTTTACTTGCTAGTTTTGAGTCTAGCTCATAGACCAGGGACTGGGGGTGGGCATCAGGATAGAGGAGGGAGAAGGAGCCCATTGAGGGTAGGTCAGTGTGGTCATCTATTGATGTAGCCCAAGGCCTAAAACAGAGCCTGCCCAGAGTTTTGGTATCTTGAGCCCAAATGTTTATTGAATTAATAAATGATCTGACCCTGCACAGAGGTAGCTCATCTTTTGCCATTTGGTAATTAATCAAAAACTGTTCATGAAGTTCTTCCTCTGTGCCTGGCCTAACACTAGGTACCAGGTCATAGATGTGATTAAGACAGGGTCCTCTATCCTGCAGAACTCTTGGTCTAGTGGAGAACACATTTGCAAACAATAGCACAGCATAGTAGAAGCACAAAAATGTTAAAAATGCCATAGTAGCACCAAGGAGTCAGGAAGGCTTCAGAGAAAAGGGGATACCTGAGTGAGACTTTGAAGAATGAATAGGTGTTTGCCAGGAATTTAAGGATGGGGGGAAGGGCATTCCAGGCAGAGGGAAGAGAAAGGGTAAAAGATGTATATTGGTGTGAGTGTATGATGGCTCAGTTATATGTAGGCTTGGACACAGGGAGGTTTATAAGGAAAGCCCAACCTCCTGGCGCTGGCTTTCCCCTCCCCCCATCCAGTAGTTCAGAATAATCACAGGATAGTTCCAGTGACTTGTTCAATGACAGTAGGCAGGGGTGAGGGGGCCGCTATGGAGGCCCCTTACACAGTCTTAATTTCCTTACAAGTCAGCCAAGCTCTGCCCCTGCAAGGTTGCTATGGTGCCGGCCTTGCCCATCAACCCCAACCGGAGGCAGCTGGTGCAGGATTTGAGCTCCTCCCATTCCCTCCAGACTACAGGTCTACAGCAATGCCCCGTACTAATCACACACAACCACCCCCAGCTGTGTACCTCCCAGGCCTCCGGACTCACCAAGCGCGGAGTGGCAGACATGCTGCTGGGGGTGCGAGGGGGCGCAGCTGCACGCCTCGCCCAGCCCTGGCGGCCGCAGCAATGCCAGCAGCCGCAGCAACAGCGCCCAGCTCGACACGGTCTGGAGGCTCCGGGGCATGACACTGCAGAACCCCAACTAAGCCTGTGGGGTCTGTCGGATCAAACAGACTCTCCAGGGCACTTTCAGAACGTCTCGCGCCCCTCGCCCTAGGCTTTATGAGGTGGACCTAGGGCCAATCCCGCCCTGTGGGCTCCGCCCGCCTTTGGCTGTAAGCCACCCGCAGCTACAGGACCCACGGCCCTCCTGACTGGCAGCCTCAATAAAATGAAGAGGGAAGCCAGGAGAAGCCCTTAGCTTCCATTTCCGTGCCTGAGCAATTAAGCCTCCTAGAAGTGGAGGGAAGGCACTGGGAGAGGGGATGGTGTAACGGCAAAAAGAAAGCACAACAAAGACAAATGCAAGAGGCAGAAGACCAAGCGACTGTGATTCAGGCAGAAAGAACAAGAGTGAGGAGAGGCACAAACAGAAAGAGTGAGACAGGCAGAGTCATCGAGAGGCAGACAGAATTACAACAGGCAAAAGACAGTGACAGAGAAGGACGAACCCCTTGCTGAGCTGCACACTGGGAATGAGACAAGCTTCTCAGGGCTTCTTTCAGCTGCAGGAAGTGTTTTCAATGCCCTATTTAGGAGGCTCCAAAGCAACAGTAAACAGTAATGGAATAAGACAGAGAAAGTTGGGGTGTGTGTGTGTGTATGTGTGTGTCTTGGCTCTGTCGGCTGGGGGGTGGGGAGAGATGTCAGAGAAAGCAGCCAGTGCTTTAGAAACCCTTTCCCATACCCAGAGCTTCAGACTGCAGATGGCCGAGGACAGTGCATTTGGTGTGAGCTCAAAGCAGAGTATCTCATTACCTAGCATAAACCTGGGACCTCAAAGCCTCTTCAGATAGTAGCCTACTGATTCCTATCTCATGTTGCTACTCACTGGAGAGACCATGTCTTATACAAGGTGGGGGCAAAGGTAGGTTTGGAGAGTAGTTCTTTTAAGTTTTTATTATTTGTCTGTTAAAATACAACTACCTCAAAGTAGCATTTACCCTCATAAGGATCTCTTTCAAATTACAAACATGTTGACTTTTTATGTCAGCTCTCTTCCAAACCCCAAGCTGGGCAGAAAAAACATACTAGGCCAGTGATGGCGAACCTTTTGAGCTCGGCGTGTCAGCATTTTGAAAAACCCTAACTTAACTCTGGTGCCGTGTCACATATAGAAATTTTTTTATATTTGCAACCATAATAAAACAAAGATTTATATTTTTGATATTTATTTTATATATTTAAATGCCATTTAACAAAGAAATCAACCAAAAAAATGAGTTCGCGTGTCACCTCTGACACGCGTGTCATAGGTTCGCCATCACTGTACTAGACTGTTTGTTGGTTGAGCTTGGGGTGTTGGTGAGCAATGAAGAGACTGTGAAATGTGGAGAAAAGATAGGTTCAGTATAGGAAAGCTAGATGTTTGAGCGGGAGGGGAGGATACTACGAGGGACATGACAAAAGGGACATTAGATTCCAAAGATATATTCCTTTTGTAATTATCGTTTACTAGGGTACAATTTGCATACAGTAAAATTCACCCTTTCAAAGATGCATTTTTTTCACCCTAGCCGGTTTTGCTCAGTGGATAGAACATTGGCCTGTGGACTGAAGGGTCACCTGTTCGATTCCGGTCAAGGGCACATGCTAGGGTTGCGGGCTCCATCCCCAGTAGGGGGCATGCAGGAAGCAGCTGATCAGTGATTCCTTGTCATAATTGATGTTTATATCTCTCTCTCCCTCTCCCTTTCTCTCTGAAATCAATAAAAAATATATTTTAAAAAAGATGCATTTTTTCCAATTCTCCAGTCCTGCCCTGTGTTTGTCTAATGCAGAGAAGATTGAAACAATTAGTTTTAAAGATGTAGAGTACCAAGTAGGAAAACAGAGTTCTTATAGATCTGCCATTAACATGCTGGGACCTTAAGCAAGTTACTGTCACTCTATGGGCCTCGGTTTTTTGTATTTGTAAAGCACATAGGTTGGACTAGTGTTTTAAAAGGCCCTTCCAAGGGTGTTCCCAAGAAAAATATTTGTAACATTTCACAGAAAAACAGGCACACTCTGACCAATCCATTCTTTTCTCCTCTGCTTTCAGCTGACATTGCCCACATTCCCTGTGGTGGTGAAGATTGGCCATGCTCACTCAGGCATGGGCAAGGTAAGGATGGGGCCTGCCGTGCTTTGGAATTGAGGCCAAGAAGGGTACTTTTCAGAGAGTCTGGTTATGGACTATTCTCCCTCTGTTATTGATTAATTCTTCCATGATTTGGCTCCTCTGAAACCATGAGTGTTACCCAAACAGGCCTTTTCAACAAGCCGAGTGTAGGCCACCTTCTTGGTCCATTGGGCCTTTTGCAGTAAGTGTAGCTCCTGAGCCTAGGAAGGGAAGCTGGAGAGAAGGACTCTCCTAAGATGTGGCACTCAGGCTTGCAACTCGAATGGAAACATCTTGATGGGTTTGGAGGCCTTGGATCCTTGTGACTCTCAGTGTGTGTATGTGTATGTCTCCTTTTTTCCCTCTCTGCCTTGCTCCAAAATTAGGTCAAAGTGGAAAACCACTACGACTTCCAGGACATTGCTAGCGTGGTAGCCCTCACCCAGACCTACGCCACAGCAGAGCCTTTCATTGACGCCAAGTATGACATCCGGGTCCAGAAGATAGGCAACAATTACAAGGCTTACATGTGAGTGGGGTGGGTTCCCAGCAGATACTCTTCACTTTCTCCTCAACTCAGAGGAGAATCCAAGCCTCCACTTAGCAGCCAGTACTCAGTTAAACCTCATCTGGCCCACAAGGCAGAGAACAGAGAGAGGGTGCCATTAAGTCAGGGAGTCTTAGCCTGGGTTCCTTTCAAGTCAGGGAGGAGTGGGGGTCCATGAACTAAGATGAGAAATAACATTAATATTTATTTTTATTTGCCTTTAAATGAAATTGAGCATTTTCCCTAGTTATGAACGAAGACAACAGGCTATAGTAGCAGCAGTAGCATGAGTGACTTTGTCACTACAGGTAATCACAGAGGTTCTTGTATTTTTATACAGTTGTGACAGATATCTCTAAATACAATTACTGTTATCACTACTAAAGAATCATGGTAGTTATTAGACCTGCCACTACATTTACCCCTGTAAATATATTTGTTATTTATAAAAAAACATTTTTACTAATCACAGATTTGTTTGTTTAATATTTTGGTAACTATTTTGATAATTACTTTAAATAATTGAATTTTTTATTATCCTGTGTACTTTATTTTATACATTTACACATATTTTATAATTGAAAGGAATCCACATGCTTCACCAGGCTGACAGAGCACAGAAAAAGTTAAGAAACTCCTGATGTAAATATATAGCCTTAGAAACACTATAGAGCCATTAAAAGCCTAGTTGTTATGAGAATGATGACTTTTCTACATAACTGTGTCCATTTGCCAAATGGAAAGTTAAAGGTTTCCACTATTAGAATTTAGAAAAAGAAAAGATTTCAAGACTACCAGGTCTTCCATAATATACTAGTACATAAGAATGCAAATGGGTTATAATTCCAGTTTTGGCAATCTTAATCTCCCATTTTTACAAAAAAAAAATTTAGGTAGTTTTTTTTTTTTTTACAAAGACAGAACATTATAGTATATGAATTTGATCTTTGCTACTCATGACTTCAGCAGACTTCAGGTTTGAATAACTTCCCTTTCCTTTACCCATCATTTCCATTTCTCTTCCTTCGTTCCCTTTTTAGTATTTCTACTTCCCACCCCTGGAATTAGTAAGGAGCCCTTTCCCTATACTTCCTTCTCATAGCTATAGTTTAGCCCTTTTCACATATGTGATTTGAATCACTCTCCTCTGATCTCACTGAGCAGAAATGTTAGAATCACCTCTGCAGAACCACTGTCTTATGCAGCAGTAGATGCATAGTGGGCACCCAATAAGTATTCAGGGAACAACTCTTATAGAGAATTGAGGCATCGAATTTTTTTTTCCTTTATTGACTGTATTCCTACTTTTTGAAAGTTTATAATTTTTACTTGTAGTCTTTCTGCTTCAGAAAGGAATTTAGGGTTGCTTTAAAATTATGCACAGTGTAAGAAGGGATAATTTAAAATACCATTGTAAAAATACTATCTAAAGAAGAAAATTAATATATTCGGCCAATAAGAAAGCAGATTTCCTATCCTTTAATGTTAAAATCTCCTAAATACAAAATTTTTGACAATGAAGCTAGAGTGTCTTTATCCTTAAAAAGGAGACACACCACATTTTTAAGGGTTAGGGTTTCCAAAAGCAATTTAAATGAAGCATAAGAGAATCCCAACTATTGATAAAGGGTGGGCGACCAGAGCAGCTTTAGAAATTATTTACTTCCTTTTTTATTTGCAGGAGACAGACAGTTATTTGGCTCTTCTTCCCCAAATTTTTGGCTACCCCTTTGCTCTCAGAAGAAGGAATTGGCTTGGCAATAGCCAAGATAAAGTTTGAAATTCTTTCCTTCTCCCTCAGTTCTCACCCTAGAAATCCAGGAGCAGACATATTCGGTGTAAAGACGGTGCTGTTCCTGCCCCACTCTCACTAGGCAATAATTTGGGTCCTTCTGTGGAGGTCAGATGTCCTGCGAGTCTCGGTGTCCCCTTTGTTACCACATGCCCCAGGTAGCCTGTATGGATCTGTGCCATGCATCCTGTTATTAGAGAAAGGTGTGAAGTGTAAGGGACATTATTATTGCTCATTCAAAGTTTCTGACAACCCTGTTATCAGAAACTATGTACTATGGCCCTGTTCTAGGGACATGGAAATGAATAACTCTCTGCCTCTGCCCTTGAGGAACCCAGCCTGTCACAGCAACACACTTGTAAAATACCAGTGTTAGGAAGACAGTGTTATTTTCATATGATCTGTCTTTGTATTGCTACTCAGATTTTTCAAGCCCCTCCTCTGTGAGTTGCTTGTTTTTTCTGAGCTTGTTTTTTCTGTGTAGGGTGTAGAGGTAAATATAGCACAATGAGGGAATAAAGAGACCTGGATTTTTATCTTATATCTACTTTGACTAGACATACAATCTTGGACAAGTCATCCAACCTCTGAGTCTTAATCTCTGTAAAGTGGAAGCAAGAATCGCAGCCTATTCACAACAGGGGGCTTGCAATGAGGTTCTGGTGAGGGGCTTGGGAGGGAAGAATCCTGGAAAGCAGTCAGTACTAGGAGTGTGAGGAGTTGTTATTACCACATCACTCAATTCACTGCATCTCAGGGCTCAGAAAAACTAGCTGTACTAGGTTTCTCAGTATTTGAAATCAGATATCTAGGGAGGATACTCCTGGAAACTGCTGAGTGGAGACTCGCACATCCAATCTCCAACCAGTAGTGAGTGATAAAGACAGCATAAGAAGGTCCCTATCAGTGGTGTGAGAAGGACTTTTCTGTCCCTTAGGCCATCCCCATCCTCTTGACTGTATCTGAGTAAAGATTAATAATTAAAAATACATATTTTTGGTATGTTACAGTTTATTTAAAATTATAAAATAACTTTATGTTTACATATGGATAAGAGAGGCTCAGTTAGGTGAAGTGATTCACCCAAGGTCACCCAGCCAGTCAAGAGCAAATCCAAAACCAGAAATCAGGTTATCTGCCTCATATTTAGCCCAAGACTAGTTGACTCTAATACAGGCTCATAGATGGAGGGTGCAGAGGGCATAGCAGAGAACAGGTCCATTTGATGGATGAAACAACTTAAGCCTGAAAAGGTTAACTGACTTATCCAGAGTCATATTGCTAATACTGCAGGCTCTCAAAAACCAATTGTTGAATGAATGAATAAGTGAGCTAATACAGAAGCCATTGGGAGATAGTCACAGAACTCTGAGGAGGTTTCAGGATCAATAGAATTCAGTTTGTATATACAGTAGTCCCCCTTTATCTGTGGATCCCTGAAACCATGAATAGTATCAACCTCTATATATACTATGTTTTTTTTCCTATACCTACATAACTATGATAACATTTAATTTATAAATTAGGCACAGTAAAAGATTAACAATAACTATAATAAAATAGAACAATTATAATAACATACTCCAATAAAGATTATGTGATTATGGTGTCTCTCTGTTAAAATATCTTATTGTACTGTACTCACCTTTCTTGTGATGATGTGAGATGATAAAATGCCTATGTGATAAGATGAAGTGAGATGAATGAGACATTAGTAAGTAAAATAAGGGTTCCTTGAACAAAAGCACTGTGATACCACGACAGCTGATCTGATAACCAAGGTGACTAATGGGTGGGAGCACATGCAGCATGGATACTTGGACAAAAGGATGATTTAAATCCTGAGTGGGACAGAGCGATAGATTTTATCATGCTGCTCAGAACAGTGCACAATTTAAAACGTATGAACTGTTTATTTCTGAGTTTTTTCATTCAATATTTTCAGACTTTGGTTGACCACAGGTAACTAAAACCATGGAAAATTAAAGCATGGATCAAGGGGACTACTGTATGAAGTCAGCCCAGATACTTAGTGGATAGGTTGCTGAGTATGCAAGACAATAGTATATACCCGTAAGTGGCTTACAGACTTGTGGACAGAAGACTTAGATCAAATAACTAAAGTTAAAAATAGATATAAGATTGAAAGTGAAGTATAGGCAGAGTCCTATAGGGGCTCTTAAGAGAGCAAGCGCTCATCTGTCTGAAAGATCATGAAGGCTCCATGGAGCTAGAGCAGTGAGCTGGACTCTCATAGAGAGGAGGAGAGCATAGCAGGTGGAGGTTTGGCAGAGGCAGCCAGGCTCTAGGCTTAGCAACAGGGCCCTGGGCTGTTTGTGGGAGAAGCAGATGAGGAAAGCAGTGGTGAGCTAAAAATATGGAAAATTTTATGCCCTCCTCTTGCTTGGGTGGCTTACTGCCTGTCCTATCCTGGCGGGACCTTGTTGTAGGAGGACATCGATCTCAGGAAACTGGAAGACAAACACTGGCTCTGCAATGCTGGAACAGATCGCCATGTCAGACAGGTGAGTGTAAAAAGGAGTCCAGTCCCTAGCACAGCAAGAGGGGGCCTTCTTTAGATGAAGAGTTATAAGAACTGGGCCTTGCCCGAAGGGCACCTCTAATCAGACTGGATGGATAGAACACAAAGGCCCAAGCAGCCAGTTAGCAAGATCAGGCAGGACTAGGTTATGTGCTAAGTTATGGAGATAAAGACTGGTCATACCACAGAAGCTCCAAGAAAGGAATAGTTAATGTAGGCTGGAATAGCCAAGGAAAGGCCACCTAGAGTTGATGAGGCCTGCTCTGAGCCTGAAAAGACAGGTATCTGGAGAGCAAAGCTGGAGGGCACAGAAGATAAGGCAATATGCTTAATGGGAGTGGAGGGAGGGAGGGCTGGAGAGGGGTGGTGATCGAAGCTGGCAGCAATGAGAGTGTGACCAGAAAGCAGGCTGGATGTGAGCTAATGACCCAGCCTCAGGATATCTTTCCATCTCCTCCAGGTACAAGCTGTGGGTAGATACCTGCTCTGAGATGTTTGGTGGCCTGGACATCTGTGCTGTCAAAGCTGTGCATGGCAAAGATGGGAGAGACTACATTTTTGAGGTAAGTATGACTTAAGGAGTACCTTAGTAAGAGACAACCCCCAAGGCTAGAAGCCAGCTCTTGGTTTGATGACTGTGTGAATGGCCCGGACTACATTTAGGTTAGACTCTCCTGGGCCATGGGAAGGTTCCCACATGACACAACCAGTGGATGTGCATAGCAACACACCTTCACCAGTGGGGAGTTATTGCTTTCAACCAGCTTGGCTGACCCACACTATGGGTAAGAGATACCAGATCTGGGTTCCTGGGCTCCTAGCCAAGTATCATTCCTCTGGGAAGAATGTAGTGTTTTTTTTTTACCATTCTTGGTCTCAGAAAGAATCATTCAATCTAATCTACTCACTTTGCAGGTGAGAAAAACTGAGGTCTCATATCATGAACTTGTGCCCAAGGCCACAGAGTGAATTATTGTCTCAACCTGGGCTAGAAATCAGGTCTCCTGGATGCAGGAGATTCTTCTTAGCATCTCTCTGTGCCTTGAAGACACTTTACTCAGTCTGGTCTTCAAACACAACTTTTCTGACTTCCTTTTTCTGTATTAAAGGGAAAGTCAGTGACAGTAGGAATCCTTCACACACATTTCTGCCCAGTCTTCTAACACGCAGAAAAGGCTCCTTGCCCGGAGTTGGTGGTATTTGCAGAGAGTTAGTGTTAGGATCCCAAAGTGGGCTACTCCATGGTCTGCTTCCCCTCTCTGGGTGGGCCTCAGTTTTGTCATCCATCATTTATGAGAGTTGGAATACATTGTGATCCTGGGCAGGCAGGCGGGCTCTTCCTAAAGTGGGAAAACATTGATCTGGACCTTGAATATAGGAAGGATCATGATTGGAGCAAAAGGGAAGTCATCCCAGGTCATGGGCAAAGGCAGGAGTCTAGTCATTTAATGGTCAGAGTACCTGTGGAGATACAGTTTGTGTGGGTGAAAAGTCAGAGATGAAAACTGCCTGCTTCTAACTGGAGCGTTAAGGGAATGGTCTTCAGTTGTTCCTGGTCCCCTCGCTTGCAAACTTCTGAGCCCTTCTGGTCTATACTCTATCTGGCTCTCTACCTCTCTCCACTCACTACCTTCAGTAACCAACGTTTCAGTGTCATTGAGCACTGGCCTGGGTGAAGATTGGCGGATGCCCATGGCAGAGGTTTGAAGGAAGATGGGACAAAGGTCCTCTTTCTGCAAAGGAACATGCTTTCAGCTGAAGAGAACAACACCAGCTTTATTCCCAACCAATTTCTGCTGGCTTAAGTCCTACTTATTCTGAAATACTGTACCAGGCCTTTAATGTCTCCAGACCCTTTTCTAACCTGGGCCTTGTCTTCTACCAGGTCATGGACTGCAGTATGCCGCTAATTGGGGAATACCAGGTGGAGGACAAACAACTCATCACCGAACTAGTCATCAGCAAGATGAACCAGCTGCTGTCTAGGACCCCTGTCCTGTCTCCTCAGAGACCCTTAACCACCCAGCAGCCACAGGTAAGCAGCTGGGAAGAGACACAGGAAAGCCAAGAACCATTCCCAAGCCCACTGCTCTAGACTATGGTGGCTCTAGGATGGAACAGAGGTCAGATACCTATAGGCCTGAATAGGATATATGGAGTCTTCTCTTCCTTCCTTTCTTTCTCTTCCCTCCCCTCTGCAGGTCTAGTGGGAAGTACACATTGAAGTTGTTGTGGAACTTCAGGCTCTATGGTTCTAGAATGGTCCAAAGGAAGGCAAAGGCCCCTGGGCCCAAGGATCTTTAGTCCCATCTAGGAGATACCTCACTTTTCAAAGATTTCCCCAAACTCTTCTCTCCACTGAACTTTTGTATAACAAAGTAGTAAGAACTCTTAATCCAAAATCTGAGTCCTAGTCTAGCTCTTCCCTAGCTATGTGACATTGAGGGGAAGTTACTATCCTTTTTAGAGTTCAAGTTTTATCATTTGTAAATGAAAATCTCTCAGAAATTTTTCTTTCAAATTTTATCTCAAACAGGGAAGTAGAACATAGTAGTGACTTAGATGGTAGACTTTGAAGCAAGAACTACCCAACTTTGTATCCTGGACCCTCCATTTATTAGGTTTGTGACCTTGGCCATTTTTATCTCTTGCTCAGGAGAACTCTGAACTATAGCACCTATCTCCTAGGGTTGTTATGAGAATCAAATGAAGTAGAACACTTAAAATATGTCGTAGTACCTCAAAGCACTCAATAAAGGTCCCTATTGTTACCTGAGTTTAGCCTGTCCTTGCCACTGAATTATGAAGTGACCTTGGATAGATTTCTTCCTATTTCTGTGCCTTAGCATCTTTGCCTGTAAAATGAGGGTTGAACAAAAACATTGCCATGATCTCTTCTAGCAATAAAATTTAGATTATATGAAAATAATCTCTGAAGCATAAATGTTCAGTAACAAAGAGAAAATCCACAAAAAAATGTTTCCACCTCACAGAAAGCATTAGTTCTTTTTTGGTATAAGCCCCTTACTCTATAAACATTAATGTTGCAGCTTAAATATTTTAAGGAGTAATCCATCAGTCAAGGCAGAAAACCTAGTAAGGAATGAGCTTCCCTAAATATAGGGGTTACTGCAAACATCCCTTGTAGCAAAGCCAATCTGGCTCAGGGATAAGCTTTTCTTTGCTCAGCCTCACATTTGAAGCGACAACAGAATATTGTGGAAAGCATACCATGCTGGGACTTAGGACACTCAGAGGCTAGTCTCACTCTGTCGTGTCATTATGTGACCTTGGGTAACTTCCCATCTCTAGACCTCTCTTTTCTCGCCTATAGAATGGAGCTGAATTACATGATCTCTAGATCCCTTTGAATTCTAAGATCACACGAAACATGGAGTCACCCTAACTGCAAAGTCTGAAGGCACAGTCCTCCACAAGACTGCCTTCACTCCTGACACCAACAGAAAGTTCAGAGATTCCCCAAAACCACCCTCAGATTTGACAATTCTTTGGAAGGATTTACAGAACTTATTGAAAGCTATTATACTTACAGGTGTATTATGGGAAAGGATACAAGTAAAAAATAAGCCAAAGGAAGATGCATAGGATAGAGTCTGGGAGGGTTCTAAACACAAAAGTTCAGTTGTCTTTAGGATGCATTAGCCTCCTGGCATCCATATGTGACAATAACACAGGACGGATTCCCAACCAGGGAAGCTCACCTGAGCTTTGGTGTTCAGAGTTTTTTTTGGGGTCTCATTTCATAGACATTGATTGGTCAATCATCTTGTAGAACTCAAACTCCAATTCCCCCCTTCCTGGAGGTCAAGTTAATATCATGTGGCCCAAGGAACCCATCATGAGTGACCTCAGTATTATACACTATAAGGTGTGGTCTAAGGGGGCCCCCACCATGAATAACAAAGATACTCCTATCACTCAGGAAATTCTAAGAGTTTATAGGTACCTCTCAGGAATGGTGGACAAAGGCCAAATCTCTCTTTGGGTAAGGACAAAGTCTTTATTATATACATAATTAAGTTAAGTTAAATTAAATTAAAGTAGCAAATAAATTCTCAAATGCTTCCAGCCCTTTGTGAGCTAAGGCCATGCCTCATTCATCTGTGTTACTACCGACTAGCACAGGCCTAGCCCAAAGTTTATACTTAAAATTAGTTAATAGAGTTAGGGCTATAGTGATGAATGAGATACAGTTTGTGTCCAAGAGTTATTTATATCCTAAATTGAAATCATGACTAAATTTACAGAGGTCATCACCATTTGTTGGATGGTGTCTTGTATTCTCTATTAGCTTCCTCTGAACCTTTTGCCTTCACCCAGGTCACCCAAAAGACAGAAGACAACCAACAATATGCCATACTTGGCAAAAGCTGAAACTTGGGCTTGAAGTCATGACTGTATTGGTCATATTTCTACCTCCCATTTCTCCTTGATAATAGCACCTTTCCATTGGTCACATTTCAGTCATCATGGATTCAGGCCCATGAGACTGTCAGACCAGATTGCCTTTGTATTCCCACTATCACATCTATCAACTTACCTGAATCTTTACCCACATGAAACTGCTTCGAAGGCCCACTTTCTATTGGTAATCTGGATCCCACCATTTTACTTTCAAGTATTCCCTCTCTTCTCCATCTTCAATTTCTCCTTTTCCAGAAGATTATTACATCAACACACAAATATCTCTCACTTAAAAAATAAAAAACAAAGACTTTCCTCAACTCCTGCTCTCTTCCAGCTACTGCCCCATTTTTCTGTTCCCCTTCACAATAAATCATCTTGAGTTGCCTTAGTCACCATCTTCCCTTTATCATATCAGATTTTCTTTTCAACCCATTCCTATCAGTATTCCACTTCTACCATCCCACTGAAATTACTGTTGTTAAGGTTCCTTCCTTCCTTCCTTCCTTCCTTCCTTCCTTCCTTCCTTCCTTCCTTCCTTCCTTCCTTCTTTTTACCTCTCTATCCTTACCTGCAGCTCCTGAGTTTTTTATTTCTTTGATCTAGAAGAGTACCTAAAGGAGGCTGGAGTGATTGGGGAGCGGGAGGGGAAGGGGAATAGAGGGCACACCTTGCCTATTGTCAGCCAGCCCCATAGCCTAGAATGGGTAAATCATAGAAAACAAAGTCATAAAAGTGGACCCAGGCCAGCTGCTATAACCAGTTTAAAGGAACAGAGGCAGGAGTATGAGAGGCACTGGCTATGTCTCTGAAAGCAGGGAGGTGAGTGGCAAAGCTGGTGACAACTTAGTCTCAGCCTGGCTTGACTGCCTGCTCTGGGGCTGCCTATTGACATTAGTGTTTTAGAGAGACAGTTCTCAAGGTGGCAGTGACACCTGGTGGCCAGTGATGGCCAAAGCCTCTGGGTCTACCCTCATATTCACTGACCCGGTGGGGCCTGTCATCTGGGATCTGAGCTTAGCTTACATCCTGAGGCCTTGGAGAGGCGTGGGCTGCTCCTGAGACTCCCAGGAATCAGAGAAAGAACATCAAGTAGAGAGTTCAGAGCTTTTAGGTCATGCCAATAGAGGTGGCATCCTAGTGCTCGCCTTCATGTAGCTAATCTTTTTTCAATTCCACTGCTCCCACTCTTTTTTATTTTTCTATCAAATCTTCTAGGGCCAAAGGGCTGACTAGCTAATGCAGGGAATTTAGATACTAATGGGCTTTCTATTTGGCTTTGAGTTAGACCTATGAGGAGTGATTCTAAGACTCAGCCTTTGGAAGCATTAATACATGTATGGTGTCCAGGAGGAAGACAAACCTCTTCCCCTACCCTGAACTGCTCATACCACACTTGCAATGTTTTTACCAGTCTGAAGGTCATAGTATACCAAGGATAAACTCTAACTCTACCTGGATCATTCTTCTCAATGGAGAGAAAACCAGGAGGTTGAAGCATTTGGCAAATGTATTTTTTTTAGAGTTAAAGTTGCTGTAGTTGAATAGTAATAGTCTCAAGGAGCCCATGATTTAATATTTTCTGCTTTCTGATAGCTGTCATGAGATAGAACTGGTGCCAAAAGGCAAACCTACCTACTGGAAGATAGGGGTAAACTCTGTAACAGTGGGGGGAGAATTGGCTGCTCTGGGAAGTAGTATGTGACTGCCACATCATTGCTGAAGTTCAAACAGTGGCAGGATGAGCCACTTGTCAGGGACATTGTAAAAGTGTGGGCTAGGGGCTAGGGCTGTTGGAGCAGGTAAATTTTAAAATCTTCCAGATCTGAGATGCTGTGATTCAGGCCATGTGCTAGCCACAGACCTGGGAAAGGCAGTATTGAGAATTCAGAAATGAAGGACTGAGATCTAGTAACCTATGGTCTCTGGCGACATCCTGCCAATCCTTTTAAACTGGCTCTCTGGTCTAAAGAGATACCAAAAACATTTCCAGCTAGGTCTTTCCAGCCACAAAGGCTTGAAAAGATGAGGTCTCTTGAGTGCAAGGAGATCAAGACTTAGAAAGTTGTTTCATTGTAGTCTGAACAGCCATGCAGTTAGGGAGGGAGCACAATTCAGATCCAAACCATGGGATTAAGAGAGCTTCACTTAGCTTAGAAGAAGTAAATTTAGGACAAATGAAAGGCCTTCCTGCTTCCCACAGCAGAACTGGCTTTAGAGAATTTATTCCCCAGTGAGTATAAACTGAAAATCTAAGGAGATTCGAGGCAGGTTCAGATAAAGTCACTAGTGACTAGATCCCTTAACAGACTATTAAGAGAAACTATTTTGGGGCTGTCTTAACTTTTTAGGGACATTTTTAATCACTTGAAGCTGACATTCTGACCTCGAGTGACCTGGCCCTCAGTGCTCCCATAGGTCTCGTGGACTGCCTGCCTGGGACATTTCTTATGGCCTTAGAAAATCACTGATTATGGGAGAGCCCCAATCCAGGAGATGAGCTCTGCGCTCAGAACAGCCATTCCCCTCACAAAAGAAGGAAGAGGAGCTCATCCTTGGGCACCTTTTATATAACCTTTCAGAGGAAGGAAGGTGGGCATTGGCAACTGCAGAGGTGATCCCAGAAAGATCCCTGAAAACATGCTGTTCCCCTTGCTCTGACTGAACCTACAACCTTCTGACCACATTCCTTCCTGCTGCCTCATTCCCCCTAGGGTCCTAGACCGGGAGAGCGGGGCCTGGGGGAGCTGATCAGAATAGTTCTGTGGTGTGGCCAGCAAGGAGCTTGGCCTGGCCTCTTTCCTGGGGCCAGACCCTGAGACCCTTTCCTAATTTCCTGTCTCAGATATGCTGAGCAAGGCCTTCCTCCTTGGTGGGGGCAGCTGGACCCAGGCCAACAACTCTCAAGAGTTGAGTCACGTAATGTCTTTCCTTCCTCAGCTTTCCATCCTGCTGGGACCTCAGATAGTAGCTCCTGTCTCCCAGCTTGTCTGCTGAAAGCCACAGGATGACAAATTAAAGGTGTCTTTGACAAAAACCCACAAATCTTCATCATGGGCTTAGTTTCTCTATCAGACCAGTAATTTACTTTCCAATAACTTCAAGAGCAAATATTTACTGTTTCTGAAATGACTTTTCTGTATTTTCAGAGACCTTGCTGCTGGAATAGATGAGCAAGGCATGTGGTCAGTGATATGCAGAGAGCATGGTATAGCTTAGCCCAGAATCTCCTACACACTCAACTATTATGCACCAGGTGACAGGAAGCCACCCAACAATATCTTCCCCATTGATGCATGAAACCCTACCACTAGAGATTCTTTCCTTTGGATTGATATTATTATTTAAATAATAGTGATGATGCCAACTTATATAATTACTTTGCTAGGACTTTACAGTTTATAAAGTACAGCCATTATTTTGAGTCACACAACCCTAGGTAAGAAGGTTTGGGCTTTTTCTGTCTCCTTCATATCAGCAAAGAGAATGCAAATGATTTGTCCAAGGTCATACAGCTTATAACAAGAGAGCTAATATTCTGGTCCCTAGCCCTATAATACCATGCACTGTTCCCTTTTGATGCTCCTACTAGAGTACAGGGGATGGTAAGAATGGATAGAGCTGGGCCTTTTGACCCTTGACCCTATATAATGGAAAACCTTGCTCTCCTCCCAACCTGAGGGAGTCTCTGAACTTCACCAACTCTTATCTTCTCCTTGACTTTTCTCATCACTAAAGCCCAGTGGATGCAGCACAGCAGGATACTAGCTCAATCAGCTTTGATGGAGTGCAGCTGCACATTCTCCTTGCCAAACCACTCAAAGCCTGTGCCTGCAGGACATGTCTGCTCAGGCCCAGTAGCCGTGGGGTCTTTCTGGGCCCAAGCCTCTGCAGCTATGAAGGGCTTGTCCCATTTCTCAGACACCTAAAGAACTGAAAAATTCATGAAAGAATTAATGGATTAATGGAAGCCTAGAGCCAGAAGAGTCTGTAGAAGTCATCTGCTTGCAACTACATAGCACCTCTGACCAGAGGTTGTCCAGACCCTGCTTAAATACCTCTAGTCCCAGGAGACTCACTACTACCCAAGCTAGCCCTTGACCCTGTTCAGAGCTTGTACATTTGACTAACTTAGTCCTCAGTGCATTCATAGTTATCTCATTTAATCTTTACAATCAGCCCATTTGGGAAACTGAGACTCAGAGATTAACTAATGTCAAATTCACATCAGGAAAGATGTCATTTCCACACTTCTCACCATCCTAATCTGCTCCATGTACCCATTTTATTCCACCTGAGTCCCCCTTAAAAGAGATACCCAGAACTGGTTGCAGTGTCTTGTGAAGTTTATCAGCCTAAAGAGCAGTGGACTTGGGATCTCCCCTTTTTGAGACACTGATGAACCACCAGCTGCATCATATTTTTGGAAGCACTATTACAAAACAACACCCTCTGAGCTTGTTGTTAGTCTCTAAGCCCAGGACTATTGGGGGGTTTCTTTATGCTGCTAAAAGGCCATTTATTCCCCCTTCTCTTGTGGTGTGTCTGGGCACAAGCGTTGGACTTCACATTCTTACCTGTTTAAGTAAACCCAACTTCCTGAGGGAAACTGCAGCTCAGCCTGGCCATGAGTTCCTGCTGTGGGCTGGCTACAGGCCAGACTTTGGCAGTGACGCCAGAGTGGCCAGACTTCTCTGGAATCTGGCATCCCATGAGGCTCTTGGTGACTGGAGACAGATCTCATGGTAGCCAATCCCCACAGGGAATAGGCCCTCAGCTCCAGCAGATGGAAGGCTTGTGGGTGGAGGCAGAGAGTCTCAGCCTGGCATGGGACAGTCCTAGGGGACTCTCCTCCCGCCTCCTGTTGCCCCTGGGAAGTCCTCAGTCCATAACCTCGGTGGAGCTGAGGACAGAACTCCCAAGGCGCCAGACAAGGGTGGCCAAGGCACATTCCCAGGCTCCAGCCCAAAAGGCTACCTCTGGGAGCTCTTCCCCTTAAGCTTTGGGAAGGGAAATTTGGGTTCAGTTCATCTTTGAGTATCTTATTTGTATACTTCTGTGGCTGAGGAGAGCTGGGGCCAGCCTTCATGGTATGATTACTCCTGTCAGTTCATCCTGTAAAAGTCTGGAGTTCTCCCATTAGAGTTTTATATATAGGATTTTAAAGGTTCTCCTGGAATCATAGAGTCTCAGGATTGGAAGAAACTGTGGTGTTCATCTAATCTGTCTCATAATGAAGGAATATTATCTGCAACATCTTTGTCAGGCAATTCTCTAGTTTCTACATGAAGATGCCCACTTCCCAAAACAGCCACTTGCACTGTTTTTACTGTAGAAAGTTCTTCCAATAGGTGAAAGTCTACTCTTCTGGAATTTCTGCCCATTGGCCCTGGTTCTGCCCTTGTGCTCTATGGTCCTCCATAGAGGAGAAACATATGGAGGAGGACATCTTAAAATGGTCTTGTCCAATGTCCACAGCAGAGGTCCTCAAACTTTTTAAACAGGGGGCCAGTTCACTGTCCCTCAGACATTCCACACATGCACACTGCGGGCCTGGGACGAGTCGGCTGCTAAGCAGGACAGGCAGTGGCGGCAAAAACACCCGGCGGGCCGGATAAATGTTTTCGGCGGGCCGCATGTGGCCCACGAGCCGTAGTTTGAGGACCCCCGGTCACAATAATTCACTGGCAGTCACAGCAGTGAAGCCTTGGGGGAGGAGCTGGCAAGAGTCAGTCTAGTGGCTCCACAAAGTATATGAATTTTGCTGTTTTTCATCTGAATATGTCTCTCAGGCATTGAGGCCATGACACTGATGGCTTGTCAGGGAGCCCAGGGGAGGCTTGTAACATTACAACAGAATAAAGTTCTCTGAAGCCCTGGAATGGGAGCACACTGCAGGAAGTATTCCATCATGGGAGTGAGACCTAGGAAACAATGGAACTTCCGAGGAAAAGGCCTCTTAATATTACCATCCCAGCATCTGTTGTATTTTATTTAGCACCTACTGGGGCCAGGTGCTTATAAATATCTAGATAGATAGATAATCAATCTCACTTTATATCACAAAAACCTTTTGAAGAAAGGCAGGTGCAGAGGAGCAAAATAACTTTCCCAAGGTCACAAAGTTAGTAAGTGGCAGGTTTAGATTAACCCAAGGTCCTAACTGAAAAGCCCAATTCCTCAGTTACTCTGCTACTCAGTTTTAAAGTAGACCTAGATGGCTGTGTGTGTGTGTGTGTGTTGGGGCTGGGATTAATACCCAGCCCCATCTGAGCAAGTTAGGAATCCAAGTAAAAAGCAACCCTGGTATCCTGTGCTCCCATTTCCAAACACTATATCCTGGCCCCATACTTCTCATCCAGTTGGCAGCCAGGTTAAGAGAAAGAAGAGATCTTAATAGGAAAGAACTGTTGAGCCTTATGTGTCCTAAACTTGGCTGGTTAAATAGTCTTGATGGAAGCAATTACTGCTGCTTTGAGACTTGTTTGGACTTTACCTTCTGTGCCTGATATATAGGCACCTGTAGCACGCCTCAAGTTTAATTCCCTAACCAGAGCATTTTCAGAGCTGCTCACCAGTGTTGATACCAAATAAAATATGGCTTAACAACTAGGGTTTACCAACATTTTTATATTAAAAGACTTATATTCTGCTCCATTTTGGGTTTTCATTGTAGTTGTTGTTGCATGTTCATTTACTTAACAATGTTTTTACTAAGGACCTCTTATATGCTCGGCCCTGTGCTTAATGATGTTGGTAAAATGACAATAGTCTTGAATATTCAAAAATATTCCCAATTCGATTTTTTTAAATATATTTTTATGGATTTTAGAGAGAGAAGGAGAGAGAGGGAGAGATGGAAACATTGGTGAGAGAGAAACATCATCAACATCAGTCGGCTGCTTCCTGCATGCCCCCTCCTGGGGATCGAGCCCACAACCCTGGACATGTGCGTTGACCCAGAATAGAATTGGCAATTTCCTGGTACATGGGTCAAAGCTCAATCACTGAGCCACACTGGCCAGGCTCCCAATTCTATTTGAGCTTTTAAAAAATCCTCACTTGAGGATGTATTTATTGGTTTGAGAGAGAGAGAAAGGAAGGGAGAGAGTGAGAGAAAGCGAGAAAGAGAGAGGGGCAAACATCAATGTGAGAGAGAAACATCAGTTGGTTGCCTCCTATATGCATCCTGACCGGGGATCAAACCTGCAATCTAGGTATATGCCCTGACTAGGAATCGAGCCCTCAAATCAACCTTTTTGTGTGCAGGATGGCATTCCAACCAATTGAGCCATCCGGCCAGGGCTTTTTAAAAAATCCTCACCTGAGGATATGTTTTTTTAGAGAGATGAAAGGATGGGGAGGGGGAGAGAGAAACATCGATGTGAAAGAGAAACATTGATTGGTTACCTCCTGTAAGTACCTGACCCAGGATCGAACCTGTGAGCTTTCAGTATACAGGGACAGCGCTCCAACAAACTGAGCCACACCAGCTATGGTGCAGCCAGAGCTCTTTTAACTTTTTAATAAAGAACTCGCATATCAGGCCATATATCCCAATTTTTCTTTGGAGAAAAAAAGGGACACTGCATTTGTTAGGAATTCATGAGAAGATGAAGACACATAGTCCATGCCCTCAAGGGTTTGGCAGTTTTCTTAGAAGCATCATCCCAGCCTTCAGGATAACAAGATAGCACTGCAAATGTCCCTTTTAGTAGTATAAGTCTCCTAAATGCTATTATAGGATTTCAGAGAGGAGATGACAATCGAAAAGAGGCAGTCAGAAGGGGAGATTTCATGGATAGGGTAGAACTTGACTTAGACATCCATGCACTATGGAGTGGCCTAGACTACAGAATAAACAGTGAGGGGTCAGGCCTGGTGGGAGCCGGTGTGTTTAGGACATGAGGGAGAGAGAAGGCTAGCAGGGTCAATTCCAACCATGCTGATGAAAGTTCCTGGTGTCAGCCTGAAGAGTGTGAATGTTATTCTGTAAGCAATGAAAAGAAAAGGGAGCATCAGACTGTCGGGGCTCACAGTTCAGTTGCATTAGCCACCACTGTATGACCCTGGACAAATTACCTAACTTAGATGTGCCTCAGTTTCCTTATCTAAAATTAGGGATGTTGATAATAGCATCCATATTATAGAGCTATAGTGAAGTTTAAGGTAAATGCTGTATAAAAGTGTATATGTTACCTAGCATATATATATATAGTGTTAATTATAAATTATTTAGAGCGTTAGAGTTAGGGAAGGAGTTTAGAAGGATAAGTAGCCATGGAGAAGATAGATTGGAGAGGGAAGAGACTAAGAATGAGGAGACTATTTTGGTAGTCTAAGCAAGACATGATATAGGCCTGATCAGGGTTGGCCAAGAGAAGATGGTGAATTTTGGATGCCATGAGGGAAACATGATGGGTCTTAATGGCTGACTGGAGGCAGTGGTTCTCTAGCTAGCTTATTGGGTGTGGGTATTTCAGTGCCTGGGCTCAGACCAAGTCTTGCAGATCTCATGAGAGTGCTTGGAAGGGAAAGAAGTGTTGATATTCTTGCTGTGATTTTTGAGAAACTGGGGATTATAGGTATAAGGGGTGCCCTCTGATGTGTTGGCACTAAGGACATTTCAAAGGCTACTTCCTTCTATCTGAAATTCTTAGTACAACAGTTTTAGGCATTGCTGTTATTAAAAGACCATGATACTAGAAAGGGTAACACTTCTGCTCTCCTGGCAATAGAGCTGAAAATGGGTTTCAATAGGCAGAAGAGAAGATAGATGGCCAGAATTGGAGCCCCATGGGAAATGGGGAACAGGAGGAGAAACAGTTTTAATGTGGGAGTAGGGCTGGGGGGCATGTCACAAGGGGAGAGGAGCACTAAAAGAGGAAGTGGGAGAGTGCTGAAGACATACTCAGCCCATTTCACAGCCTTGCCTCAGAAGCTCCCTCTCTGACATCACCATCGGCATACTTGGCATCCCTCCGGCTTTATAGAGCATTTCCCCTATGCTGAATTCAAGCTCCAAATGCTCACCGCTTTCATACAAATGTTAGACAGACTGAAGTCACATGCATCTTTGATCCTGTTAGGACATAATCAGAATCACAGCTGGGAGGAGAGGAAGCATGGGAGTGGAGCCATGTTGTTGGGTAAAATGTAATGATGCTGTTTGAGAGGAAAACAGCTTGGCCTTGAGCACTTTTACAAACATGAACATCATACTCCTTCCCTTTGGGTAAGAAAGGTTCTGGAAAGCAAACAACTGTCCCCTCCTTCAAGTCCCTCCTGTGGGAGTTGTAGCCAGCCCAAAGAGTGGCTCTGACCCCTGAGTCTGCTCCAGAGCTGATCCCACCCTGGAGTTAACTCCACATGAGAAGAGAGCCAAATGAGGCTGTTCACCTGGTCCAGGGTCCTCCCTGCTCCCCCGACCCCACCACCACTACCACTTCTTCAGTCCCTGGAGTCGCTGAAAGCACAGCCTGCTCTTTGGAGTTTGGTGTTGATCCTTCCCTTTTCTTCAGGAAGCCAGGCCTGTGAGTATGAGGGGAAGCTGGACATCAGGCAGATCACATAGAAGAAACCAAATGCTGATGGAAGACTCAAAGCTTCTTATAAATCTAAAAAGGGGTGAAATCAAAAAGGGGTGGATACACTGTGTATCAGAGTAGTTCTAAGCCCCAGACTGCCTACACCTGTGTGCCAGCAACAGCCTAGAGGCTGAAAATTATTTCTGAAACAGCAGAAGCCTCTGGACCAGATCCCACAGATCCCACTGAAGCCATACTACAAAGCCACAGGGCTTCTCTTTGGAATCTGCTTAGAGTTTTCTTTTTATCTCTTTTACATTTTTGTCTTCCAGAGTGGAACACTTAAGGATCCGGACTCAAGCAAGACCCCACCTCAGCGGCCAGCCCCCCAAGGTTGTTTACAGTATATTCTCGACTGTAATGGCATTGCAGTAGGGCCAAAGCAAGTCCAAGCTTCTTAAAGTGATTGGTAGTTAATTTTTCAAAGCAGAAATTTTAAGCCAAAAACAAATAAGGAAAGTGGGGAGGGGAGCAACTCACCCTCCCATTGGTGCCGTTTCTGCGTTCTTTCAATGCTGACTGGACTGTGTTTTTCCTATGCAGTGTCAGCTCCTCTGTCTGGTTGTTTACCTGTCCCTATTCGTGCTTGTAATGCTCACTTATGTTTCTCTGTATAACTTGTGATTCCAGGGCTGTTTGTAAACAGTGTACAAAAGAATCGTGCCTCTCCCAAGTCCAGTGTGACTCTACCTTCTGGGTGGTTTGATATATTTTTTAAAGTATTACATAATGTGGGGTGAAATAGGACTAGGGGATGGACAGGAGAGAAACAAAGACCACAAAAATAAAACCCTACTCCACTCCTTTTCCCCTTCCCCTTTAACACATCCTTCCCCCCTGGTCTGGGCTCAGATTAAACCACCCCCACCCCCTGCTTACCTCCATGAATGTGCTTGGGATCTTCAATGAACTGTGCTTTTTGCTTTCTTTCTGCATGACTAGATAGAAGTTTAAGAGATTTCCAAGGTCTAATTTCCATAGCTTCATCCGTTGAATCTGAAGCCATCCACATTTTTCTCCATTTGCTAAAATTTGGTGCAGTTTGAGTATATGTGAATATGCTGGCTGTGCCTGTAGAGTTCTTGTGTTTTCAGTGATGACATGAAACATAAAGAAGAAGCTATTCTAAGAATGTGTTTTGTATTTTACATCCCAGTGTACCCGTTGTTTTTATTATTAAATAATTAGCTCTGAGATTAGAAAAAAAAAAATGGGGCCGCCGATGTGCAATATCCAGGTGAACTTGTGAGTATTTTCTGTGTTGATCTCAGTCCCCCCAAGTTGTTTCTTCTTTGTTGCTGTTTCTGAATTGGCCATGTGTGTGCTTTTGTGGAACTGAGGCTGTTTTGTATTCCCAAAGCTTGACCTATGTACAGAGACGATTCTTTAGCAATTTTAGACATAGAATGCAGGGAGCTACTGAAAGTCTGGGAAGGATTCGGGCCATTCTGCTCTTGGCCTCTCCTGAGGCATCATAACACGAGACCAAATTTAAAATGTCCCATTTCACTTGAGTCGGTACACTGCCTACAGAACTCTGAGGTGGACTCCTGCTTTAGTTTTCTGCTGTTATGAGAGCCCTCTGGAGTCTAAAGTATAAAGAGCTTTATCTTTCTAGGGAAAAACTATCTCAGATGTTACCTTGTGTGTGTTTGGGGCAAAGGCTGCACAGCTGTGGCTCTTGAAGAACCCTCACTGGTTCTCTTTCCTCCAATACTCAGCTCCTGGGCAGAGATGAGGCAGTTAATTAAAGCAGGCCTTGGGTTCAATGCCTCATCTTGCCATCTCCTGGCCAGGCTCGGAATGGGCACCAAGTGGCCTCCTCTAGCATCATGGTTCATGGAAGTTCATGCCAGCAGTTTGCCTTTCAGAAGAAGTGCTTCTGGCTCTACTTGTACATTCCCTTTCACTCCTATACTGATATGTCACTGTTCTGGATTACCAGGTCTGAGGAATAACTAGTGTTGGCAGTATGTAACATGATTTATGTGTCAAGGGGACACTGCTCTGGTTTCTCCTTGGGTTGCTGGCAAATTCAGAGGCTACAGGGAAATACACTGAGTGTGAATGTTCTTGTCTCTGATCCCTTCTTTAGATGATGATGGTAATCAATCTGTTGTAAATATATACATATATGCATTTACACTCTTTCAGGTGAGTTGCCTAAGAATCAGGCCCTTCAATACCTCCCAATCTGATCAAATGATAGAAAGGAATAAAGCAACATTTCCCCAAATGGAGGAATTTATTTATTTATTTATTATTTTTGTCCAGTGGTGAGCTGATAGTGGTGTTGCTTCTCTGCATGTTCTCAGTGTGAACATCCAGGTGCTTTTCATGTGACATTTGTGAACCACAAACACAAAGTTGCTATTTGAATTCAGTCAGGTTCCAGGGTGGTATCAGCCAAGGTCTCTCAGGTGGGAGAGAAAACTGCCAAACACAAGTAGACAGCTTAACCTGACTGTCATGTGACCTCAGGCAGCATGCTAAGGGACAACTCTATGGCCTGGGGGACATACGCATCGCAGTATAGGATTGCCATTCAGGTGTTTTGTACCCATTTCTTTTCTGATGTTGTCCCTTTTTTTTTGTACTGACCCAGCGTGAGAACCTCAGCTAATGCTGGAAGTGTGATTGAAGTACCTCTCTTTTGTGACTCTCTTGTACAGCTTAATGTGCAATAAAGGAAAAGTTATATCTGTCTTCAGTGTTAAGTTGTAAAGTTTCTGGCTATTCAAGCATCTCTGTACAGGTGGGAAAGCTTTAAGATTTCTGGTACAAGATGCTGAGCTATCAATGTGAAATATTTTATAAGAAGATGTTAATACAAATAATGCCAAACTTTTAAAAGGCAAAAACTGGTTAATATGAAATAATCTGCTAACCCAGTGGTTCTCAACCTTCTGGCCCTTTAAATACAGTTCCTCATGTTGTGACCCAACCATAAAATTATTTTCGTTGCTACTTCATAACTGTAATGTTGCTACTGTTATGAATCGTAATGTAAATATCTGATTTGCAGGATGGTCTTAGGCGACCCCTGTGAAAGGGTCGTTCGGCCGCCAAAGGGGTCACGACCCACAGGTTGAGAACCACTGTGCTAACCTGTCATCTTCGATAGTTATCTAATTTGAACCTGGGAATTCTTAAACATGAAAATTTCCATTTTTTCATTCATTTATATATTTATGTGTAACTAACCCTAGTATTAATTGTTAATTGATGATAAAGTAGATAATTGATAATTGATGATAAATGGGCCGACAGTCATGGGTGCACAATGGTATAAACATAGACTTTTACCTCTTCAGAGGGTACAGGTGTTCTTGTGTTTCTAGAAAACTAAGTTACACCACAACTTTTAGCTGCCATTGAGTTTCTATAAACCACTCCTTCCAGTAGGCACATGGATGTGGACACTGAGATTTCGACTGAGAAATTGGATCTCTAGGCCAATTATGCATCATTTCCACTAGTCTATATGTGCTGATGGGGACATCTTTTGACTCCTGACTATAGTAACCACCCTCAGCAAAATCAGAGCCATTGGTACCACACTTACTGTGTATCAATCTCCAGAGGAAGGATGACTTCTTTCTTTCCAGACCACAGATGGTTTTCTGTCTCATTCTGGGAGAAGGGAATCCTGGTCCTCTTTGAGGGGTTGGAGGTGGGGGAGTCTTCTTTACCAGGTGGTGCCCACATCATCTCCAGGGGGAAAATGGGGCTTGGATTTCTGTAGAATTTTACCATACTCACCTGAAAAGGACTGGAGCCCCTGCGGATGGTAATAAAAAAGCAAAAGAGTTACTGGAAACAAAAGATTTATCTTAGTCATGGGCATGAGCTAATACTAAAATGAAGCCCTGGTGGGGTGGGGGTGGGAATCAGACACGTATATAGACTCAGAGCAGGACAAAGGCTAGCTCCATAAAACAATGTAAGTCAGTGATTATCAATGATCATAAAGCACAGAATACTTTTTGAAGAACTTTCTCACCTATTACCATCTTTAAAACACTACCATCTTAAAAGAAAACTACAAGTAGGCCTTATTTTTTTTAACAGTTTTATGTTTAGAAACACAGAGGCCCAGAGAAGTTTCCTGACTTGCTCAAGGAGTCACTGATAGACTATGTCTTGGGTTTTCTGATTCCCAGACCACTGCTCTTTCCACTGCCCTGTACTGTGTCTGCTGTGTGGAACTTGAGATCTCCTACTAGGGGCAGGTTGGCCTGTACCTGAGGAACCTCTGGGGAAGAGGGGTGGGGTCCCTCTGGTCTGCGGGGTCTTCTATAGAGAGCTCACCTCTGATTGAAGCCGCTCATCCCATGGTTTCTTCCCTGTCCCCCGACTTCTGCTGTGACTGAGGTGCTGTGTCTCTGAGGGAAAGCAAGTGGTGGCAATGTATGAGGGTAACCAGGGACTCCCTCTGGAGTCCTTCAGAGCCTCGGGTGGCTTCTTGTAATGGAGCTTATCCTTTCAGTAATTAACTAACCACACCCTTTGAGACATAGATTTTAACAAGAAAACCCTTTGATATGGTTAAATTATGAAGTTTTTCTTGTACTGAACCTAGGGGGCCCTGGGCAACCCCAAGGAATGCAACCCCCAGGCAAGGTGCTGCCTCCACGCCGACTCCCCCGTGGACCATCAGTGCCACCTTCCTCCTCTTCCTCCTCCTCCTCTTCTTCCTCCTTCTCGGCTCCTCAGCTGCCGGGCGGCCCCACCACCCACGGAGATGCACCCTCCAGCAGCAGCTCCCTGGCAGAGGCCCAGCCACCCCCGGCTGCTCCACCACAGAAGCCCCAGCCTCACCCACAGCTCAAGTAAGAGACAACTCAGCAGCTGCTTCCCCTCCCCTCTTCCTGCCCTTCCTCGCAGGCCTTGGGCTCCAGAGGTGCTAGAAAGCACCTTCAGTCAGGCCTCTTCCTCCTCCACAGATATTTTTGTGGGGTTTTTTGGGGGTTTTGGTTTTGGGTTGTTTTATTTTTTGGTTTTTGGTTGTGTGTGGGGTTTTTTTGTTGTTGGGGGCCTATTTAGGGTTGATTGGGGAGGATAGGAAAGAGGGAAGTGAAAGTCTAAAGTCTAGCTAGAAGCTCAAACCCTCCCCTTTCTTCCTGGGGAGTGACAATAAGGCATAGATACTACCCCTTCTATTCTTGTACTAGCTTAGGGTTTTTGTTTTTTTGGTCCTGTCTCCTACTCTTTTTCCCATTTCTTCTCCTTCTCCTCTCTCTCTCTCTCTCTCTCTCACTCTCACTCTCTCTCAATTAAAAAAAAAATCCTCTTTGCTGCCTTTGACTCACAGTTTACAGTATATAATTAGCAAGGCTGCCCAGAAGGAAAAGAGAGAATTAGTTAAATCCATTTCAACTTTTTACTCTCAGCTTTCTCAGAGAGAGGTCAGTTTCTGGTGTGGTCATCTGAGAAGGGCTCAGATAGAGTCCCTGAGCAACTGCATCCTCTGGGGTTCCCTCATTCCGAGGAGAAACTCTAGAAGCCCCCATTATACTGCCCTGCTTCAGAGAGGAACTGAGGACCCCTAGGAAGTAGTACAGCTGTACTTGAGAAGAACAGCACCAGCATGTGGGTGGTGGTCAGTTCCACCTTCTCCACCAGAACCAGAGATACCTCTCTTCAATTTCCCCAAACAGTACTCTGCATCACTATCAGCACAGACAGCTGAAGCCTTGGGGGAATGGTATAGACCAGTGATGGCGAACCTTTAGAGCTCAGCGTGTCAGCATTTTGAAAAACCCTAACTTAACTCTGGTGCCGTGTCACATATAGAAATTTTTTGATATTTGCAACCATAGTAAAACAAAGACATATTTTTGATATTTTTTATATATTTCAATGCCATTTAACAAAGAAAAATCAACGAAAAAAATGAGTTCGCGTGTCACCTCTGACACGTGTGTCATAGGTTCGCCATCACTGGTATAGACCCATCTGTGCTTCTCATAGTAAAATAATGAGAATCTTTAGGGAGGGAGAATAGGGGGCCATAGAATTTTGGAGTTCAAATGAGGCACTTTTAGAGATTGTCTAGCCATTGCATAAATGAGAAAACATAGCTCAGAGAGATTCGATTAATGTTCATTTTTAAAGCCACTCTGCTCATTAATGGCATAGCCAGAATTAGGACTCAGGGGCTCCAGATGACCACTTTCTCTGGGTTTTCCTACATGACAGGAGGAGCATCACTCACTCCAGCTCCCCAGCTCTGGCCAGTGACACATTTCTTATCTCACATGTCCCATAACCTCCCTTCAACCCAGTTTTTTTTTTCTGTATGCTGACTTTTTAATCTCTCCTACCTTCCAATTTTGGCCCCAGATTGAGGGCAGATTTTTGGGTTGTCACTGCTTACATTGTTGAATAAAGTCAGCCTCTAATGAGGAAGGCTGATACCCAGGCCCTTAGCTTGTGTGTGCAGAGGAGTCCCCCTCCCAGAGGCCAGCATGTGTGGCTCATCTTTAGTCTAATGAAAGGCAGGGCATCTGTTCACAGTCACTGCAGGAAGCGAGAAACTGCTCATACTTCTGTAGAATGAAGTTTCTGGGGCTACACCCTGAATTTAGGGGAGGGCTGGGAGTTTTAAGGCACCAGGAAAAAAGTTCTGGAGACAGAAACTGGCAGGAAAGGGACATAGTAGAAATCAAGAAGGAGAGAAGACAGACCACTGGAGACACTAGACCTGTATCTTCTTCCGAAGTTCTGGGCTTAGCCTTTCCTCGACCTTCTTGTATTGAGTTTTTCTCTTTGAATTGCTAATCTCTCAAGGGATAAATCAGTCCCTAAAATGTGTGTGATTTTTTTTTATTAGAAAACTGCCTAACAACCTTGTGTCAGCCTGATAAGTAGAGTTGTCCCTCAATGTCCATGGGAGATTGGTTCCAGGACCCCTTGCAGACACCAAAATTTGAGGATGCTCAAGTTCCTTATATAAAATTGTGTAGTATTTGCATATAACCTATATTTGCATATAACCTACAGCCAGGTATGCTTTCACATCTTCATTCACATGGCTTCAGCGTAGTGCTTGGCTTATGGCAAATTCAAGTTTGCTTTTAAGAATTAGCTGGGATTTATTTTTCAAATATGTTTGATCCGTAGTTGGTTACATCTGTGAATGTGGAGGGCTGACTGTGTCTCTTGCCCCTGTACACCCGGAGCCCCACAGACCTTATATTAGGAGTCCTCTGAGGAAGGCTGCAAAGAGTGATTACATCCACTTTAATGCTCAAGGTAAATTGAGCACTAGAGTTTGTGCCAAGCCAAAAGGTTCTTTTGGAATGAAAGAAAAAAGCAGAATATAAAAAGCTCTAAAAAGGCCTAGAGATTATTTTACCAAACAAGTACAGACCACAAATAAAAACCAAATACCAGAAAGGCAATAGCTTGCCTGAGGTCAAGAGTAAGTGAGTGGCAGAATCAAGACTGACTCAGATGTTCTGATGCTGACTCCACTACTTGACAATTCATGGAAAAGAGAGTACAAGAGTCCATGGGCCCCTAGTTGCTACATTTCATCAGAGGGGAAGGGTGTGAGTCCTAGATTAGTACTTACCAAGTTGAGGCCTCGGAAATTTAGTCTGCTGACCCTTTAGCATTAAATAAAAGAAACATCCTTTGAGTCACCCCTTCTTCCTCTTTTCCTTCTCTCTCTTTTTTCTCTTCTTCCTTTTTTCCCTCCTTCCTCTCTCCCTCACTGCTCCCATCCTTTCCTGTTTTAGCAGCAGTGAAGGTGAAGAAAATAGCACAGGAGCCTCCCAGGATCCTGGTAGCACAATCCCTGCTGGCTTGCTATCACCGTGGTCTCCCTTGGGTGGGAGTGGGGGTTCCAGTTGTGTATCCTCATGTGATCGTCCTTTCCTACCTTGCTGGGAACACCACCCTCTCACATTCTCTCTGGTTTTTATCTTCAAGCAAGTCGCAGTCCCTGACAAATGCCTTCAGCTTCTCTGAGTCCTCCTTCTTCCGGTCTTCAGCCAATGAGGATGAAGCCAAAGCAGAGACCATCAGGAGCTTGAGGAAGTCCTTTGCCAGCCTCTTTTCAGATTAGCTCTTCAGACACACGTGGGCACCTGGCCTAACCGGGAAAGGCATCTGAGACATTTGCCAACAACAGTCAGCCACGTTTGGTAGTGATGTCCCATGACCTTGACTTGTGTGGCCCCTTCCTCTGCTCCATTGTGCTAAGTGATGTGCAGCTCAGAAAGGATCCTGTGACGGTCTCAGGGCAGGTGCCTAATCAGCAAAGGGCACCTGACATCAGAGAGAATAGAGCTGCTTTTCTGTAGTTGTGAGAACATTCTCTGAGGTCATCGTTTGGTGTGAGTTTAGTGGCCTTATTGTGACAGCGCCATCATGTCTTATTCTTCTTTGTGAAACCAGGATTCCCTTCATTGAGGACTCCTGGTAGCTTAACCTAACTCAGATGCAGTGCTAAGCATGCCCCCCTTTCTTTAGTCAGTGCTGACTATGTGGGGAATATATACTTAACCCAAAATATTCTTGGTGTTAGGAACTTACCTGGATCCCTTGTCAGACACACCTGATTAGCTGTTGAAAACACACCTGCCCAGCACATGAGATTCCTTGACTGCTGTCATAGTGAAGCACCTTTAGTCTACTGATACTGGAGAGAACAAGGATCTGCAGTTCTCTCCTTTCCCTCTCTGGAGTGCAGTTCTTTTGTGTGTGCTGCAGTGGTCTTGAGCTCCGAAGCTGCACTGTGGAGAATGCATGACACTGTAACAGCAGTATACCAAGTTTTGTGTTCATCTCAAAATAAATGTTAAGACATTTGGTGTAATAAAAGCAGCAGCATTAACCAGCATTTGATTCAGCCATGAGGTCTCCCCTCAGCTACCCTTTTGACTGAGTGTATGTGAGGTGTGTGTGCATGTTTGGGAGTGCAGGGAAGGGAAAAGTCTAGGAGGGTGAAGCTGTTTGTGTTATTATGTGTGAATGTGCTTCTGCGTGAATGTGATTGTGAGTGTACGACTACTTCCAAGTGGATGAGAGTATGGCTGTCCTTTAGACACCACTTGTGCTGGGCTTCCTGACACCTCTCCAGTGATTACATTTCCTCCAGGACATCTGTACTTCCTTCAGTAACTCAGCATTTCTACCAATTTTACTAAATATCGAGACTTTCTAATAAGCATAGCACCATTGCCCCCATAGCAGTCAAGTTAGACCCACTTGTCTGGTGTATCAAGCTTCTCAGCTGAAGCCCACATGGTGGTACCAATGAGGCTGGACTGACCTGCCTGGTGAAGGGGATCCCACAAGCCCCAGGCATCCTGAAGAGGCCTGTGATGGAGGATGGTCTCTGGGGTTTTCACTCCAGCTTCTTCATGTCTCTGGTACTCAGGAGTATGTTCTCCCAGATCAAAAATGCTGTGAGGATAAGTACCACATCTGCACCGATAAAAAGAAATCAGTATATTGACATTTTATCAAAATAATTTCCTATGCGTGATACCCATTCTACTAACTCAACAAAACACTCATCCAAATGCCACTATCTTGCTAACTCACCTTATAATGCCACTATCTTGCTAACTTCTCCTTAAAGTAGATGCTGAGAGGTCAGAGAATGGATTTCTCTGGTGCCAGGGTCTCCTTTCTAACTTAGCCATGCTGTCAGAGTTCAAGGTTCTAGATCTGTACCTTCTTCTTACACTTAAAAGGCAGGAAGTAGAACCTCCCATTAAATGACATCTCTGGGAATGGCAGCTCTCCTCCAACACAACACATATAACTAGGGAACAAAATACAAACCAAACAAAAGGGTGGTGGTGGGGGTGAGGGGGTTAAGGAATATCTATGCTCAAGGGAATTGATCTTTATAGTTTCTTCTATTTCCAACCAAGAGTCTAGCACTTGTAGTCACTTCTATCCCCCTGATTCCAAATATGTCTTAAGAGAATTCATTTAGTTAAAAAGCATTTACTGAGCATTTAATATAAGTATAAACATGTGATGAATTCAAGGAAATATTTACTAACATTTCCATAGTGCTACTAAGTTCCAGGCAGAATTCTAAGCACTTAACATTTATCAAATCATTTATTCCTTATAACAAACAAGGTACTATTATTATTTTACAAATGAGAAAATGGAGGCACATCAATTTAATAACTTGCTCAAATTCACCCAACTGGTTTGTGGTGGAGCCGGAATTTGAACCCAAGCAGTGTAGCAATGGAACTCATGGCCTTGACTACTTTGCTATATTGCTTTTACTTAATCTAGCAGAGGGAGCAAGATGTAATTGTGTTAAATTGTACATAACGTGGCAACAAAATAAGAGATGTACACAAAACTTTTTCACACTTATACCCACTTCCTTCACCTATCCCTTGACCTCAGGGAAAGAAAGGATGGGGGAAGGTCAGAGTCCTTGTTACCAGTGTTGACCCCTTATCCTAGAACCATGAGTAACATACACCGTGTATCTTATTGTGATCAAATATAATTCTGGTTCTTGAAAAATTACTCATTCTTCCACATTTAATGTCAGACCAAAAACCACTAGTGGCTTATTTAGAAAATGAGTCAACCCTGGAACTGCTGGGGTGACAAAAAGGGGAGGGATTTACCATAGATCATGCAGCACCCTAGTCCAAAGGACACATGGATTCTATCCAACCCTTAGTAATGGGGTGGGGCCAGAGGTGGGGGGAGTTCCATTCAGAAACAGCCCTCTTGGTACATAATAAAGATGGCCTCAGAGATTGGGAAATTTGCCACTCACAACAATCAACAAATATTTGATGAGTACCATGATAACTGATCTAAAGCGGGGATCTCCAAGGGTTGATGACCGTCCATTATAGATCTTGAAACCTTAGTCTATAGGTCAATTGTGACCACTGTGCAATCATCTCTACAACTGATGGGGATTCCCTACCCACATCTTCATCCCAGGTTAATAGAGATAGAACACTTCATCCCTGCCCTTATGAAACTCTCCATCTCCCTGGATCAAGATAAATTAGTTGCGCTTTTGGCTCAGTGGATAGAGCGTTGGCCCACAGACAGAAGGGTCATAGGTTCAATTCCAATCAAGGGCATGTACCCAGGTTGCAGGCTTGATCCCCAGCCCCAGTTGAGTTGCTGTCTTTCTCTGTCTCTCCCTGTCCCTTCCACTCTCTCTAAAAATCAATGGAACAATACCTTGGGTGAGGATTAACAACAACAAAAGATTAATTAATTCTGCTCATCATTTATTTGTTCACAACTCTTTATTGTGTTCTTACTAAGCTTGATAAGTTCTGTGGGAAAAATACGAAAATGAGTTAAGCAAGGATTCTGCCCTCACAACATTTTACAGCCCAGTAAAGGGGAAGCATATAAACAAATATTAAAAAGAAAGTGGTAAGCACCATAAGGCAAATGCAGTCAAAATGTTATTTTGAAAAAAAAAATAAGGTTGATAAGTATTGGTGAGGATATGGGAAATGGAACTCTTACACATTGCAAAAGGGAACATAATGTTGGTACTACCACTTCAGGGAACAATTTGGCAATATCCAATGCACAAACCCTATGGCTCAGCAATTTCATTTCTAGACATTCACTCTAGAGAATCTCTTGCACATGTACTCAAGGAGGCAAGTAAAAGAATTAGTCTCAGCATCATTGGTGAAAAATGGAAACAACCAACGGTCTCTCATGGGGGGAATTACAACATAAATTGGTTTATTCATAAATTGGTTATATAGGGGTTAAATAAACAAAAATATTTGAGGAATTCAGAAAAGATATGGAAGGAGAATGAAAAAGATGAGCCAAATAAGTGTAAAATGGCCAACAAGCAGGTACATGTTGTTGGTGTCAAGCTGGGGTGGTCAGAGAAGACGGCACCCTAGAGGTGAGCTGTGAGCAACCCACAGGATAGGGAGGCATGCCAGCTAGGGAGAATGGGATGAGTGCACAAAATTCAGTCATTGAATTTTTCAGTTCAAAGTTTCATCTACTTTTATCCTCTTATTTTACAGATGTGAAAACCAAGGCCCAGGTAACTTAAGGAGCTTGTCATGTCATGAAGAAAGTTAGTAATAGAAGCAAGTGAGTCTCAGTCCTAGATGGGCCATTCGGGGCACTGTCCCTTGTGAGGTAAATGTATGGGTTTCATTTCCAGAGGCCCTCCAGGGAGGGAGAGGCTAACAAGAGTGTTTCACAGAGGCCGGGGAAGAAATGGGAAGAGACAGTATTGGGCAGTGGAAGGAGTCTAGGCTCTGAAATCAAATTTGAGTTTAAATCCTGGCTTTGCTAATTATTAGCTAATTGACTTTAATTATAAGTCATTTAGCTTTTCTGGGTCTTGATTTTCTCATCTATAAATGAGAACAATACTACCTTTCTGAGGAGGTTTTCTAAAGATTTTAATGAGTTAATTTATCTCAAGTCTGGTGCTAACAGTGGTTGGCATGTGAGAGGATCATAAGAAATCCTCTCTGTCTCATAAAAAGAACACCAGTGTAATCCCCAAAGCCCTTTTGGCCAGCCCTCTTCCAGGAGCAGCTAAAGAATGACCAAGCTTGCCTTTCTTCATCTCTTGTGACCAGGTAGGCTGTAGGGCAATTTCAACCCAACTGAGTAATGCCTTTTCCTAGGGCTATGATTCTTTTGAGTTGTTTAAATTGAGTTGAGGGTAGACACCTGGGGAGACAAATGCTGCTGCCTAAGCATCCTACTAGTAATGAGGATTGTGTGTACACGTACACGTACACACACACACACACACACACAAAACCACTGCAGCCATAGAAATGACAGCACAAACCCATATGATGGATTAATTTTTAATTGTTCATACCATATGATCATTCGTACAGTGGTGTGGTTTCCTTCAAACAATTCCTTTGGGAGGCTAAACATTTATTCCAATAAGTCTGCTGCTTATGCTTAGAAAATAATTGCCTTCAGATCTGTAGCCATCAAATTTGAATTCTGTAACTCTAGGAAGTTCTTTACCTGGGAATCTAGAGATCCATATACAAATTGTTCTGTGTATTGTATATTTTGGCAGGTCCTCAACACACACACACACACACACACACACACACACACACACACACAAAGAATAAGAATCATTGCTTTAGGGAGTGAATTTTGATTTAAAGAAAACTGCAACACTTATAATTCTTTGGGAGTTAACTCTAATGATTAAGCTAAATAATATATAAGGTTCAAAACACAATGTGGCTATAAATTAATAAGATAATTTTGTGTGGCTTATAAACTGGTTCTAAAGGAAATTAATCCCAGAAAAGGAGTCTCATATGTTTTTAATAGTTTCTCTTTGAAGTAAATGTCAAGTCCCATCAAGATTATCGATTTTGAAGGAGAGAAGATGTATTTCAGCAGGCAAATTCTGTTTGTTAAAAGTAACCTTATTACTGTATAATTCTCAAGTAACAGACTATATTTAGAATGATGTTTTCTTCCTCAGGTAATCATAATCATTATCCCTTATATTTGTATAGTATTTCACAGTTTATACAGCATCTTGCATTTTAAAGACACTATATGGTTTATAAAGCTCTGAATCACCTATCATTTTGTTAGAATCTCACAATAGCCCCATGAAGCTATTCCTCGTTATAGGTAACTTCCAAGTATCTGAGTTTGGACTCACACTTGAATGGTACTCTTTCTCCTATCGATCTCTTTGGACTTCAGAGTTTGTTGATGAGAAAACAATGCAATTGTTCATTCTCTCTGATGTTCCCTCCTCTTATTCAATACCCTATCACTCTGAGAATTTGCTTTCTTTCTTGGATATTGATATAGTCACACACGCATACACACACACACACACACACACACACACACACACACACATGCCTGCCTACTGGCCTTTATTGTCAGTAGTCTTTTCTTCTGTTTCATACCTCCCCAGCCTATCATCTTCAGGGAAATAACCCGAGAGAGTGGGGTGAGAAGAGAACACCAGAGAGCTCTTCAGGAACCCCACACCCTGTAAACAAATGCTCCTCAGGGAACACTGCCCCATTTTCATCCACCTCCATATCCATATATAACTCTTCTGATAAGAATTTCCATCCTTCAGCTAACTCCTCCATAGCAGAAAGCTACAGCCATCCCAGTAGTTGTGATTAAATTCAGTGACTGCCTGACAAACCCTGGTTGTTCTAGATCCAGTTCTTGAAGGAAGGGAGATTAGCTCTCTCAGATTACTAAGGGGATGACACAATTTTGGACTTCTTGGGTCCACTCTGGAGCTCATGGGTAATCATTCTTGGCAGAGAATTGTAAAGAATAGGCCCAAAGAAGCCCCCTAGACAGCTCAACCACTCAACATTCTGAAGACCTTCAAACCACCTTGAGAACTGAGTGGCTTGGGAGTGGACTGGAATGACATTTGGGCTGCTCATTTGCCTTTGGAGTTTCACTGAGCTAACACAATACAACTCTTGGGATCTAAAGTTACTTTTTATTTGAATATTTAACACCCAAGTAGTAAATTTCTCAACTTATTTTGATATAATATTTATAGCAAGAGGTTATTTCAAGTAGATTATTTCTTCTTAAAGACTATTCCTTTGTTTTGTCCCCATAGCTATTATTCTGGATTAGGAATTTTATTTATGCCTCTTATTTGCCAGCCTCCTAATTGGGCTTCCTGGCTTCAATCTCTTGCCTATTTCTTTCTTTCTTTGTTTTATTGTTGTTGTTGTTAATCCTCATCTGAGGATATTTTTTCCATTGATTTTTAGAAAAAGTGGAAGGGAGGGAGGGGGTTGGAGAGAGAAACATCAATATGAGAGATACATCGATTGGTTGCCTCCCACACACACCTGACCAGGGCAGGGAATTGAACCTGCAACCCATGTACTAGTACATGCCCTTGATTGAAATTCGAACCCACTATCCTTTGGTGCTCGGGCCGACACTGTAACCACTTAGCAACACCAACCAAGGCTCTTGCCTATTTCTTTTAAAACCTCTGATTATCAGAATCTTTCAGTGGACTCCAAGCATTGAGAATGGGGCCCAAACTCCTTATCTTGGCACTTAAGGTCCCCCGAACCTATGACACGCGTGTCAGAGGTGACATGCGACTCATTTTTTTGGTTGGTTTTTCTTTGTTAAATGGCATTTAAATATATAAAATAAATATCAAAAATATAAATCTTTGTTTTACTATGGTTGCAAATATCAAACAATTTTTATATGTGACACGGCAGCAGAGTTAAGTTAGGGTTTTTCAAAATGCTGACACGCCGAGCTCAGAAGGTTCGCCATCACTGCCCTAGAGTCTAGCCTCAATTTATCAGGAAGGGAATATGTCTAGTGGTTAGGTATTTGGGCTTTGAGATCAGGCAAATCTGGTTTCAGTACTAGTTCTACCACTTGTTAGCTGTGTGACCTTGGGCAAATGGCTAAACTTCTCTAAACCTCAGTTTCCTTACTAGTAACAACTGTAATAGCAATACCTCATATGGCTGTTGTTAGGGTTAAATGAGATTATGCATGAAAAGTACTGTATACAGGTACCCCACACATATAAGGAAGATCCTAATATTTTATTTATTATCATCATTGGTTTTCAACCCTATCTCCTCCTATTTGGCTGCAGCTAAGCTGATGTAAAATCCACTATGCTTACTTTCACATTCTTGCTCTACACATATACTCACTTTATCATTTTCAGCTATCCTCAGCCCCTTAAAAATTCCTTTTCTTATCCTCATTACCCATCCAGATCATATAAATCCTTCAAGGCCCAGCTGAAATATCACCACCTACCCACGAAGCACTTTCTGCCCATCTTAGTAGTCCCCCCTGATTGTTCTCTCTTCCCTAAATTCTTACAATCACTTATTACCTCTACTACTTGCATAGATTTTTTGCAGGTTCACATGATTTCATTAAACTGTATGTGCTTCTTTTGTCACTTTATTCTTTTCATAATCTTGAACTCTTTTTTATGATTTTTATATTGAATTATTTTCTTCAGCTTTTTCTCTACTGAAGTCTATGTTTTAGGCTATTCAGAACCCCACATTTCCCCCAACATTTTATTATGAAAATTTAAAAATGCACATAAAGTTGAAGTAACTATACAGCGAACACTTTTATACTCACTACCTACATTCTACAAATAACGTATTATTCTTGCTTTATCCCATATCTATCCATCCCTTTGTGCATTCAACAATCCATCTAGTTTTTAATGCATTTCATAGAAAGTTGCAGACATCAGTACACTTGACAAATGATAATACAAATTAGTTCCATCTGGTAAGAACTTTGAAGATAATATAATTTATTCCCTGACTTTATAGATGAAAAAACTAAAGCCCTAAGATATTAAACAATTAGTCTAACTTCAGTCAATCAATCAACATATATGTTCTGAGCACCTACTATGTGTCTGGTATTCTGCTAGGTCCTGGGATATAATCAATAAAACAGATAAAGGCCCTGTCATCTTAAAGCTTACAGCTTAATGGGGAAGACAGATATTAAACAGATCATCACAAATAGTTAAATAGTAAAGTACATGGGGATCCAATTAAGTGGTGGATTGGTAAAGGGATTCTGAGAGGAATCATTACATACTGTATTGATCTCTAGACCCTTACTGTTGCTGATTTCCAATGGCCTTCATATATAATAATACTCTCTTTTTTTCTACATGAATAAGTGACCATATTGTAAAATTATTATCATTGTAAAAATAAGAGATTCCTCCAGAAGAGACCAAATACTGTGAGGCAGAGTTAGAGGTGAAGCCTCTGTGGAAGCAAAGATTCTCAGCAACATAGAGATGTTAGCCTAAGCCCTGTAGTTAAAGCTATAAAGCAGAAACATTGGCCTTCCAAGAGCTAGGGCAGAGATTGCTCAGGTCAGAATACAGGAAGCATATGAACTAAGGCAAAAGGGACCCTAGACTTGCAAGAAGCTCATTGTAGGGTAGGATCAAAGAATTACAGATACAAAGGTTTCATTAAGAGTAGCCTCCTGAGCTGGACTTTGTTCCTAATTTTAGAGTTGTAAATTCCTAGTAGGCTGAGAATGTGTGAGTGAAACATGATTTTTCCTTAGGAAATTTCTAAGTTTCTCTCCTACTGAATAATTTAAGGATTTTGCAGTTTCTCCTCCAAGTTTGTTCTGCTGGAATCTGTCTTACTGTACTAAGGTAAATAAATGGGTTCATGGCTGGTCTCAAGATAAGGGAGTGGCATGGAGATTTATCAAGGCTTTATGTCTGATTTACTAGTAGACTTCTGACGCCAGAGTTTTGCCATAAGCTAAGTTCATGGATGACTGAGCACATTCCCAACAGAATCCTTTTCTCTAAGATTGCCATTTCAAAAAGGGTCATGCTTTTTTGTCTCTTTCCTCCTTGTTTCTTTTCTTTTCTTTTTTTTTCTCTCTTTCTTTCTTTTTTTCTTTTTTCTTTTTTTTACTCATTTTACATTTGGTAAATAGACCATTTCTAGATAACCCTAAAAACTTGTTGAATGTCATGAGGGAGGACTGTGAATACCTTGTACTCCCAATTATTCACTTTCCTTTTTTCAAATGGATGATGCATCACCACCCATTGCCAAGTGGTTTGCCTCCCTGTCCCACTAAAATCAGGCTTGGTTATGGGACTTTGGCCAATGGCATGAAAACCAACAGAATTTATTCCACAAAGACAGCTCATTTGGTTCTCCCATTGCCACAAAAATGTTCAGCCTGGGTCTAAGCATGGAAAGACAAGTGGAATAGAACCACAGCTGGTTTGCAGGTGCCAGCATCTAATGTGAGTGATAAATGCATGCTTGTGTTATAAGCAATTGGTGCTTTGGAGTTGTCTGTCTCTATAGCAAACCTGAGCAATTCATACTGACAAAAAAGTATTGAGACTAGACCATCTCTGGAGTTTTGCCTAGGGTGGGTGAGATTTCTCAGAAAGCTAGTTTTGAACTATTTGCAATATTGCAGGAAGATGGTTTGGAAATTAAAGGAGACTAATTCAAGTGAATAAGGGTAGTATGGAAAGAGGTATGAAGTCTGTATTGGGAAGAGGAAATGGTGTTTTCTTAACTTGGAAATCTTTTTTTAACAATATTTTTATTGATTTCAGAGAGGAAGGGGGAGGGAGAGAGATAGAAACATCAATGACAAGAGAGAATCATTGATCACTGCCTCCTGCACGCCACCTACTGGGGATTGAGCCTGCAACCCAGGCACGTGTCTTTGCCCAGAATCGAACCTGGGATCCTTCATTCTACAGGCCAACGCTCTATCCACTGAGCCAAACTGGCTAGGGCTTAACTTGAAAATCTTTACATTAGTTTGTTACATTCTTCTAGAGCTCCCTAGACTACCCCTTGTAAATGCTGGAGTTTAGTTTCTCTCAGAAAAGCCATGGCCTATGATATGACTGGCAATATTATTAAAAAGTGAGATTGCTTTCAATATTTGATAAAAAAAATTTCAAGCACCCTACTTAAAAATAAACCTTTCTTTCAAAGAACTGCCTAGTGATATAGAAATCAGAAAATATTCTTGATTTTTATCTGAAAATATGATTATAGATTTTCTTCCAATAAAACTTTATAAAGGACAACCACTGAAGAACGTCTTCCTATGGAGTAGTAGTAGAACCCAGCAATGCTTTCTATAAGATCTACTGAACCTTGCGGGCACCAACTAAAATGTAATAGGAATCAAAAGGAGAGCATCCTAAAAAGTCCTGGATTTCTAACTTCTTATTAACTGGGTCACCACTTTGGATCCTTTGATGCTATTTTTAGAAGCAAATACTTCCTTTGTTCAAGTCCCCTAACTTTGTATCTTTGTAATGTTCCAGCTGCTTCCAGCCAGACCTGCTTTTCCCATTCATTCTGAAAACGTAGGCCAGATTAAGCCCAAAGTGTCACTTACACCAAAGCACACCCCTAACTCACACCCAGAATAGCTCCCCACTGCCTTGAACATAAAGGCCATACTGTAAATGATCACCAAGGCTCTCTACAAATAAAACCCAATATATGGTCTTAGCTTCCTACTACACAAATCCTCTACTCCAAACTAATGATCTACTCACAATTCTCCAAATATAACTTGTCCTTTCCTGCCTACTCACCTCTGCTCATGAAGTTAAAGATATGCTCTCTCTCTTCTGTTTGTCCAAATACTTCTCACCCTTCAAGCCCTCACTCATGTTTCACCCAAGAAGTGATGTCTGACAACGCAATTACAAGGGATTTGGGTCCTATTAATTATATGGATGACACAGACTTTTTGGAACCAAATATTGCTTGACGTAATGAAGTCAAAGGACAATAATTTATGATTGTAACTTCTTAATGGCTAAATAGCTTGAGCAGAAGGCAAAAAGCTAAATACCACATTGAAGCCGAATCTACTAAGCCAGATTCTGCAGTTGGCAATTTAGTTAGAATTTAGGGATAAATACAAACACCCAAATCACCTTTTTTAAAAAATATATATATTTTATTGATTTTTTACAGAGAGGAAAGGAGAGGGATAGAGAGTTCGAAACATCGATGAGAGAGAAATATCCATCAGCTGCCTCCTGCACACCCCCAACTGGGGATGTGCCCCCAACCAAGGTACATGCCCTTGACCGGAATCGAACCTGGGACCTTTCAGTCCGCAGGCCGACGCTCTATCCACTGAGCCAAACCGGTTACGGCCAAATCACCTTTTTAAAGTAATAGCTACTGCTCAAGCATTACCTTCAAAAACTGGAGACCCATTAAATATTGTGGGTTTTTAGGATACATGGAGAGTAAATCTTGAAAGGCAGGGAGATCTGTGCATTCTCTTGGAAATCTGTGAATCATAAATATTATTTTTAGTCCAATAGTTTTTGAACTTTACTTTTTGTAAAAGAACACCCATTTTTTCAAAAATATTTTACACGAGCCTGGCTGGTGTGGCTCAGCAGTTGAGTGTCGACCCAGGAACCAAGAGGCCTCTAGTTCGATTCTGTCATAGCACATGCCCGAGTTGCAGGCTCAATCCCCAGTAGGGGGTGTTCAGGAGGCAACCAATTGATGATGTTCCTCTCTCATAGATGTTTCTATCTCTCTATCCTCTCCCTTCCTCTCTCTCTCTAAAAGTCAATAAAACATATTTAAAGTAATAATAATAATACTTAATGTATAAAACAGATTAAGGTATTTTTTTTTTCCTGATTAAAGGAGAACAGCAGGCCAGGCACACCACTGTGTTGACCTCTCTATTTTCCCTTTATCCCAAGGTGATCACTGCATCCCTTCCTTGACACACAAGTCTAAAAAAACTATTTATCGCTGGTATAGTCCAACTCTGCTATCCTGTTTACAACACCTCTGATGATTATCCATTCAGCCTGTGTTTAAATATAAGGTATTAGTCTTTCTGCTTAGCTGAAATTGAGCTAAAGGTATATTATAACCCTTACCAAAATGAAGAAGTTGAAGCTCCTCAAATTGAAAGCCACCTGGGATGCACAGGTCAGGGCGCTTCAGCAGATAGTAACATGTGTCACGAGTGCCAAAGTACTCAGAGAAGGACAAGAAGAGTGGCTCAATGTCAACCTCTGGATCAGAGCTCACTGCCTCCAGACCAGTGTAGGAGTTCTACAGAGTGTACCTTGGAAAATGGGATTAGGCTCTTTGGCAGTATCTTTATTCCTTACAATTGCTTCAAGCCTCGGAGCTGCTAGCTGTTTGAAAGATCATTTTAATTAAAATATTTACTCTTAAGTGACAGGATATATCTAATGAAAGGTTACAAAAGCTAAGGTTAGAGAATATTTAAAACATGTTTCACATTGCCATTTTGTCAGTAATGCCCTTCCCATGTCTCTCTTCTATAATGAAATCCAAGACTTCAATAGATGGATCTTCCAGGATCACAAAATGCATTTATTTTTCTTACATGGAAAAGGAAGCTTATCAAAAATAAATAAGCATTTAGATGGCATTGTGGAAGAATGGATTCCTCATGCCAGGTTCCACATCCAAATGAACTGAAGGAAAGTGCTGTACAAGATAATCAAGTGTGTGACAGATAATCATGGATAAATATGAGTGGGAAGCTTAACTTCCTACTGGTGGTTATCCAGAGCTTGTTGGTGTAACCACAGGCAGGGCTAAGCCAGAGTTTCCACTCCCATCCCTGAGTTAGGTGTTATTGCCTTCCAACAAACCCTCAAAGGGCCCAGTGTTGTGAGATAGAAGGGTAGAGAGGAAGGCCAAGGCACAACCCTATATGAAAGAGATTCATTTAAATATATACTGTATTTAATACAATATTCAAGTGAGTATAGGAGTCTATGCTCCACTGTGAGTAAGGGTGTGGCTGCTGGAAGCTAACTTGGAGGGGAAAAAAATTTGGATGTTGGTAAAAGTACTTTAGCCCATGGGTAAAATACCAGCAAAGTGCCAGCTGGGAGCATGTACATCAGAGAGCACAAAGAGAACACCGTTTCTGAAAAAAACATCTGCCAAAACCTCCAGACTTGGAATTCAGGCAATCAAACAGAGCTGTGAAACAAACCTATCAACCTAAAACTTACCAGTCCACCACTTTGGCTTCTTCTGAATTATGTTGACAGTGGTAGCACTCTTCCAAACACAGGAGGTTTGTTATTTAATGGGTAGCAACGAGGTACTGGCATAGGTAGTTTCATGTTGTCAGTGTATGCATAATTCCCCTTGCTGGAGAAAAACAACGTATGCGATTTCTGCCCCCGCAGAACACAATGTGAAGTGCCTTTAGTGGCATGAGTAACACTGGGTGGTGGTCCTGCAAGCAGGGGTCTCTGGTTGGTTATGGCCAGAATTGTATTCAATTTCCTACACTTTATTCTAAACCCACCTCCTTTAAGAAGTTTTCTACTTGGCTGCAGTCAGTTGAAGTGTGATATCAGAACGAGGACATTTGCATTCTCTTTGAAAACCATAAAGTCTTTCTGAGGAGAGAAACATCCATGTAAAAAAAGAATTTTAAAATCAAATGTACAAAAAAATTAATTTACATATACATTTAGAATAATTAAATCTTAGAATTCCAATCAAAGGAATTTCAGAAGGCATCTAGCCCAAACTCACCTGTCACAAACCTGGCATGGGACTGTGCCTGGGGCTTGCAAAGTACAAATAGGTAAACAGTAAAACTTCATGTTTTCAGGTTCCCTTATTTCAAATTTTATCATATTTAATAAGGAGCACTGAGGATAAAAAGGAAAAAGGCCCATATTATTTATGATATTTAAAATACATAGTCAAGGATGAAAGAGGAAATGTAAAATGATATGGCAGAATTTCTAGAAAATTCTTACACTAAAAACAGATGTCAGAATCTCAGAGATATAGCCAAGTGAAACTCAAAGAAAATTAATAGTATCAAGTACCTATGTTAATAAATATTAAAATAAATTAAATATGCTAAAAATGTAAGAAAATGACATAAATAGAAAAAAGCAGAAGAGATAAATTGATGAGAATAAAAGCAGAAATGCACGGCTGACATGGCTCAGTGGTTGAACATCGTCCTATGATCCAGGAGGTCATGGTTCAATTCCAGGTCAAGGCACATGCCTGGGTTGCGGGCTCGATCCCCAGTACGGGGTGTGCAGAAGGCAGCCAATCAATGATTCTCTGTCAACATTGATGTTTCTATCTTTCTCTCCCTCTCCCTTTCTCTCTGAAATCAATAAAAATATATATTTTAAAAAGCAGAAATTAATGAGATTTTAAAACCTATACTAATATCAAAAGGTGGTTCATTGAAAAAATTAACAAAAATAAACAATCCAAAAGCCAATCTAGTATTTTTAAAGGGGAGAGAAAGCATAAAGGCACAAAATAAGAAATGACCAGGGGAAAGTGACAGTCAAAAGAAAGGTAATTTTTAAAACCACAACTCCATGCAAATACATGAAATTTTAAATAATAAACCCATTACATGTTCATATAAATAATGCTTTTATTTATATAAAAATAATTATATATTCCTTTTAAAATTTGCTAGGAAGAGTGGTTTGTTTGCATTTTTCAAGTCTCTTTAATATCTGGCTTCATAGAAGACAATTGGATTCTCACCTGCTTCGGCATTCAATTTGTTGTCACACACACTTTAGCCTCTGGATAATTCCACTGTATATTTGTGAGAGAATGAAAATGAAAGAAGTTGAAACTTGATGTTCTAGAAAATATAATTGACCAAAAAGTATAATTTTACCAACAAAAAACTACAGGCCAATCTTATTTATGAATATTGATGCAAAAATCTTAAATAGGAAATTTGGAAATAGAACCCAACAGCATATTAAACAAACATCCTGAGCAAGTAGGACTCATTTCAGAATGCAAAAGTGCTTCAGTGTTAGGAATTATAAGTCATCATAAGTCAAATAAGGAAGTCATATAAATAGAGCTAAACATTTTATAAAATTAAAAACCCATTCCTGATAGAAATAATAAAACAGGAACCAATGGATTCTTTCTTAAAATGATAAGATACAAAATTGTCATTATATTCTTAACATAAACGTATGTATATAAGTTTTATATATGATATAAATATGGAGATAGAGATAGAGATATCTTAGCCTTCAGACCAGCATTTTATTTACTGGGAAACATTGAAGGCATTTCCACTAAAGTCTGGTTTAAGACAAGCATGAACATGATCACTATTATTATTTAACCTGATACTGGAGGAATTGGTCAATACTGTTAGATAAGAGAAAGCAACTAGAAGCATAAGAATTTATAAATTATTAAAGATAAAATTATTTCTTTTGGTGACAATGCAAGAAAATTGCTGGAAAAACTATAACTTGAATTAAGAATTAGGAAATTAAGTATTTTCCCCCACTTATTACTATAACTTTATAATGTTTTGATTGTATAAGAAAAATCCTAGTCTTTTCTTCCTTTTCAAAGTCCTCTTGATTATTTTGTCTCCCACATTTTCTCTTCCACATGAAACATAGGATGAAATTGTCAAGTTTAAAAAGACTGTTGATATTGTAATTGGGAAAGCATTGAATTTACATATTTACCTGTTGAGAGAATTGATATCTCTACAATATAAGACTTCCCATTGTGTAGCATACACTGTTCCTCTAAGTGAGACTGTCCCTAAAAATTGCATCTCCTCCACACTCCTTATTCTCCTCTTGCTTTATTTTTCTCCATAGCGCTTGTCGCTATCAAACATTCTTTATATTTTATTCTTTATTTTGTTTATTGTCTGTCTCTTTACTAGAATGGAAGCTTCATGAAAGCAAGTACATTTGTCTCTTTTCTTTACCCCAAAATAGCCCAAAGCCTAGGACAGGGCATGACACATAACAGGTGCTTAACAAATATTTGCTGATGAATTTATAAATGTAAATTTTTTTATCCATTAAATAACATTTTCTAGTTTTCTTCATATAGGAATTGCCAATTTCTTGAACATTTGGTCCTGTTATGTTTGTTGTTGTTGCTATTATGAAGATAATTTTTTATCCATTTATGATTCTGATTAGAAATTAGAAAATTCTAATAGTTTCTTATTTGATTGTCTTGGATTTTCTAAATAGACAACCATATATTAGTAATTTGGAAATATTCTTGTTTCCTTCCTAATATTAATACCTGAAATCTTTCCATGTTTTGTATTTTTATTGGCTGGGAACTCCAGTAAATGTTGAAAATTATGAGTAAGAAGTATCTGTTTTGTTTCTGACTTTTAGGAAATGCTCGTCATACTAAATATGATGAAATATTATAGATAGTCTTTATCAGGTTAAGAAAGTTTATTCCTAGGAAATAGAAAGTTCAAAAGTTTTAAATTATACTCAAATTGTTAATATTTCCTCTTATGATTTGTACTTTTTGCATCTTGTTTGAATAATCCTTTCTTACAGCAAGTCATAAAGATGCTTTCCTGTACCTCCTTCTATATATCTTCCACTACCATGTAGATTTTTTTAAAAATATATATTTTATTGATTTTTCACAGAGAGGAAGGGAGAGGGATAGAGAGCTAGAAACATCGATGGGAGAGAAACATCGATCAGCTGCCTCCTGCACACCTCCCACCAGGGATGCGCCTGCAACCAAGGTACATGCCCTTGGCCGGAATTGAACCTGGGACCTTTCAGTCCGCAGGCTGACGCTCTATCCACTGAGCCAAACCGGCTAGGGCTACCATGTAGATTTTAATGTACCTGAAATTAACACTTGTGGTATTTGTGAAGTAGGGATACAATTTCATTTTTTCCCCTTATGGATAACCAATGATCTCAAAATCTCTTCTTGAAGAGTCCATTTTTTTCTCATTCACTTGCAGTGATTTCTGTCATACATAAATTCCAGGGTCTGATTCTAGCTTCTCAGATTTCTTCCATTATTTATTCATTTATCCTGCACAAATACTGTCCTATCTTCTTATAATTGTACTAGAGGCCTGGTGCACAAAAATTTGTGCACTCGGGGGGAAAGGGGGGGGTCCCTCAGCCCGGCCTGTGCCCTCTCGCAGTCTGGGACCCCTCGGGAGATAACGACCTGCTGGCTTAGGCCTGCTCCTGGGTGGCAGAGGGCAGGCCCAATCCCTAGGTGCAGCCCCTGGTCGGGCTCAGAGCAGGGCTGATTGGGGAGTTGGGGCACCGCCCCCTGTCA
>NW_005361955.1:3026054-3045022 GCF_000412655.1 Myotis brandtii | reverse complement strand
TCCCTCCCAACTGCCCCCCTTGCTGGCCTGGTTGCCCCACACAGCCTGCTGCTCAGTCGTTTGGTCGCCCCCTCACTGCCCCACCCCTGCTGGCCTGGTCACCCCACGCAGCCTGTTCAGTCGTCCGTTAGGTTGCAATGGTTGCTTAGGCTTTTAAATAGATAGATAATAAATCTTAATATCTGATAGGAAAACTCCATCACCATCTTCTCCTTTAAAATTATCTCTGTGATTTTTAGCCCACTACCCTTCCATAAGAATTTTAGGATCATTTGGTCAGGTTGAAAAATTGACCCTTTTGACATTTTATTATAATTGTACTAAATATATAGATTAATTTGAAGGGATTTCAGAGAGGAAGGGAATGGCAGAGAGAGATAGAAACATCAATGATGAGAGAATCATAGATCAGCTACTTCCTGCACGTCCCCTACTGGAGATAGAGCCTGCAACCCAGGCATGTACCCTGAACAGGGACTTGAACCATGACTTCCTGGTTCACAGGTCAACGCTCAACCACTGAACCACACCGGCTGGGCAATTCTCAGCCTTTTAGTCCATAAATATGGTATATCTTTCTATTTATTTAGGACTTCTTTTATGTTCTTTAATAATGTTTTAAAATTATCTCTACACAATTATCAGGCATAAGGTTTCTTAGATTTATTCCTGGAGAGTTTATGATTCTTGTTGTTATGATATTCTTTAGTATATTTTCCAATTGATTTATGCTACATAGGAATGCTGTTGTTTTTAATATGTGTTTATTGGTTTCAAAGAGGCAGGAAGAGGGAGAGAGAGACAGAAATATCAATGATGAAGAGAATCATTGATCAACTGCCTCTTGCACACCCCCTACTGGGGATCAAGCCCACAACCCAGGTATGTGCCCTGACCTCCTGGTTCATAGGTCAACTAAGCCACACTGGCCAGGCTACTGTTGTTGTTTTTAATGTTGATTATCTTCAGGAACTTTACTGAATTCTCTCACTAGCTGTCTGGTTTAGAAATTTTGGGATTTTCTATGTAGACATTTATAATTGCCTACCAAGAAGGACTGTTCTCTGTCTTTTACAATTCTTTAGCCTCTTTTCCTTTCCTTATCTCTTGGTCAGAAGTACTTAATTTTAAGTCCTAATTATCAGTCTTTTTCTTCATGGTGATTGCTTTCTGTTCCTGCTTAAGAAATTGTTACTTATTCCCCCTATGTTAACTTCTAAAAGCTTTATTGTTTTTCCTTTCATATGTAGATCTACAAGTCATCTGGATTGATTAGTGTGTATAGTGGGAGATAGGAGTCAGGATTTTTTTTCATAAACATATCAAGTTGATTCTGCACCACTAAATGAAAAGACCACTTATTACCTACTAAATTACAGTGACAACTTTGTCATAAATCTTTAGAGGTCTGTTTCTGAACTGTTATGTTTTCTTTGTCTATTTTTGTTTATATTTTTTTCTGTATTTATAGAGCAATTGATCTGTAATTTTACTTGTGATGTCCTTGCCAAGTTTTGGTGTCACAATCTGAATTACTGTAGCTATATAGTAAACCTTATTATCAAGTAGCTTTGCCCTCCAAAATTTACCCTTCATAACTATCTTGACTATTCTTTAGCTTGTCAATTTCCACAAAAAGCCTTCTGAAATTTTTATTAGGATTATATCAATTTGGGGAGAATTGATATGTTTATAATATTGAGCCTACCAATCTATGAATATGGTATATCCCTCTACTTATTTAATTCTTCTTTAATTCCTCTAAGTAATGTTTTGTAGTTTTCAGTGAAGAGTCATCTATATCTTTTGATAGTTTTTCTTTTCTAGATATTTGATTTTTTGCTATTTAAATACACTAAAAGCCTGATGCACGAAATTTGTGCAAGGGGCTTGGCCCCCGCTGCCACAGCGGCCGCTTCTGTCTTGGTCCCTGCCACAGTGGCTTCATCCGGAAGGTTGTCTGGAAGGACATCCGGAAGGACATCTGATCTAATTAGCATATTAAGCTTTTATTATGATAGATATATATTACATGTATGTATATACGTATGTATTTATAGGTAAATATAAATAAATTTAAAATTTGTGTTGCCTAATATTTTATTTCTGGTGTATGGAAATACAACTGATATTTTTGTATATCAATCTGATATCTAGCACTCTTACTAAATTTACTTATTATTTGTGATGGCTTGTCTATAAATTCTTTTGTATTCTATATATGCAATTATGTCATCTGTGGATGATGATAGTTTTGTTTCTTTTTTCCCAAACCTATATCTTTTTTCTTTCTGGCCTTATTATACTGGCTAAGCTTTGAGTAGAATGTTGACTGAAGTGGGAAGTGGTGATAACAGATATTCTTGTCTTGTTTCTGATTTCAGGAGAAAAACTTCACTATTTCTCCATTAAACATATTTGCTATATCTTTTCCTGTTGTTTGATTGGTTGGTTAACTTTTAACATATCCTTATAAGATTAAGGAAGTTCCCTTATATTGCTACTTTATTAAGAGTTTTTAAATTTTATTAATTTTATTTTTCCCATCACCATTTATCCCCTCTATGCCCTCTTCCGTCTCTACCCACTCCCTACCCCTGCAATCACCACACTGTTATCCATGTCCATGAGTTCTCTCTTTTTTTTTTCTTTTTTGCTCAGCCCTACCACCTCCCCATCACCCCCTCTTCCACTCCACTAGAGCTGTCTGCTGGCTGTCTATGAGTCTGTAAGAGTTTTTTTTTTTTTAAATAAAGAGTGGGTGTTACGTTTTTTCTCCATTGACTACAATGATCATATGGGGTTTCTTCTTTATTCTGTTGATGTGTGAATTACATTGTTTGACTTTAAATTTTAAATCAACAGTGCATTCCTGGAATAAACCAAAGTTGGTCTTATGTATTATCCTTTCTATATATCAATGTGTTTGATTTGCTAATTTTTCTATATTTATGAGTGAGCTTGATCTTTAATTTTATTTGTGATATCCTTGCCAAATTTTGCATAATCATATTGTCCTCATAATATGAGTTGGAAAATAATCTCTCTTTTTCTTTGAGAAATATTTTCATTAGAATGATATTGTTTCTTCTATAAATATTTGAAAATTCGTTGGTAAAGACATCTGAACCCGGAATTTTCTTCATGAGAAAGTTCTAAATTACAATTCTTTTCCTTTAATAGATATAGGACAATTCACATTTTCTATGTGTTCTTGTGTCACTATTGGTAGGATGTGTTTTTCTATGAACTTGTCCATTTCATTAAAATTTTAAATTTATTGGCATAACATTTTTCATAGTATCTTATCTTTTTCATGTCTTTAGTACCATGTAGTTAGGTCTCTTTTTTTCATTTCAAATGTTGATAATTCTACTTTGTGTAGTACATCAGCTGATTTTGGTTACTGTTAGTTTTTCCTTAGCATTTAGTAAAAAGTCATATTGCATTAAATCAATGTTAACTGAATATTACTATAATATACTTTTTTAAAACTTAAAAATAGCCCAGCTGGCATGGCTCATTGGTTGAGCATTGACCTATGAACCAGGAGGTCACAGTTTGATTCCCAGGCATGTGCCCAGGTTGCGGGCTCAATACCAAGTGTAGAGCATGCAGGAGGCAGCCAATCAATGCTTCTCTCTCATCATTGATGTTTCTATATCTCTCTCCCCCTCCTTTCCTCTCTCTAAAATAAAAAATATATATTAAAAATAAATAAATAAATATAAATAAAACTTAAAAATAACCATTATTGAAGTATAATTTACACACAATGGAATCTACTTATTTCTAAAAGGTACAGTTTGATGAGTTTTGACAAGTATATATACCTATGTAACCACCATCCCCATCAGGATATACAACATTTTATTACCCCCAAAAGTTCCCTTGTGCCTTTTGCAATCAATTCCTGTACTTCTTCACCACCGACCCACCCATGCCTGGGCAACCACTGATCTGATTTTTGTCACTAAAGATTAGTTTAACTGTTTTTGAATTTCATTTAAATGGAATCAGACATTGGGTACTCTTTTTGTGTCTGGCTTCTTTTTCTTAGCACAATATTTTTGAGAATCATCCATGTGCATATACCAATAGTTCATTCCTTTCTATTGCTGAATGGTAGTCTATTACATACCATAATTGGTTTAACCATTTATCTGGTAATGGATATCTGAGTTGTTTACAGCTTTTAGCTCTTATAAGTGAAAGTACCATAAACATCCATTGACAAGTCTTTGTGTGGATATGTTTTTATTTTTCTTGAAGAGTACCTAGGAGTGAAATTTATGTGTCAGATGGTAAGAATACATTAACTTTCTAGAAGACTGCCAAATAGTTTTCCAAAGTGGTTGAATTGTCTTACACTCCCACCAGCAATGTATAGCAGTCCTGGATGTTCTATCCTTGTCAAAACTTGATAGTATGTCTTTTTAATTTTAGCTGTTCTAGGGGCTGTATCTTATTTTGGTTTTAAGTTGGATTTTTCTAATGACCAATGACGTTAAGCATCTTTTAATGTGCTTATTGATCATTTATATATCCTCTTTTATGAAGTATCTATTCAAACCTTTTGTCCATTTAAAAATAATTTGTTTCTTTGCCTTCTTAATATGTAAGAGTTTATTATATTTTATGGATACAAATCTCTTGTCAGATGAATGTATAATGAATATATTCTTTCAATTTTTGGGTTGTCTTTTCATTTTTTTTTTTAGTGTTAGCAGTTCCTGTGACTTTATTACCAGTAGAAATCATAGATATTTCAGATCTATTACAGATGTTGCAGTTATTTCAAAATGTCATTAAGCTCATCATTACTTCAAAATTACAGCAATTAATGAGGCCTACTACTAGATCTTGTTAGTTAATATGTTAAAAAAATAAGCATTCTCTATTACCATACCACTAATTTATTTTTTAAAATATTCTGAAACTATATTTTAATACCTATAAAGGTAGGTTTTCTTTATGATCCTGCATATTTTATTATAATATTTAAAACTTTGTTCTAAAAAAATAATTGATCTACTACTTGACAAAGACATACACACACCTTGTTCTGGGAATGGTTCACCAAACATCAGAAGGATTCACAAAAAACATCAGAAGACACAAGAAAAGATGCCAAACCTGGAGAAGGAAGCCCTGTGGGCAAACTAAACTTTCTGTTTTAAAATCCCAGAGCTACGAAACATTTTCCCTAGTGGTGGGAGGATTGAGGCCCTTCCAAATATTTTCTCATCACCATTTTTAATCATTCAATGGACATTTATTTAACATCTACAGAGTGCCACACAAACTGTGAAAATGAAGCCAAGACAGCCCTGGTAAGGGAACTGCTGACCCGGCAGGTGAGAGGAGGAGGTAGGCAGACCCAAGGAGCAGGACTCAGAGAAAACACAGGTCCCAGCGCTGCTTCTGTGAAATTCATGGACACTCCTCCCTTAGGTAGAAATGCCATCAGAATAATTCATGGTTCCCCCAGTGTATCTTTTATTTCTCTATGACTCGTCTTTTCATTTTCTTCTAAGGACAGAATGTTATAATTTTGATGAGATCAAATTTTTCTTCATTTTTCTCTTATGGTTGGTTCTTTTTGCATCTTACATAAGAAATCTTTGCTTATCTTAAGGCTGTGAAGATTTTTCTACTAAGATTATTTCTAGACTTTAAAGTTTTTTATTTTATATATAGATCCATGTTCAAATTTGAGTTAGCTTTGCAAGATGAAGGTTGAGGTTCATTTTTTCCTACAGATACCCAGTTATTGTAGCAGCATTTGTCGAAAAGTCTATTCCCACTGAATTACCTTGAACTTTTTGTTGAAAATAAATTCTCTCTCTCTCTCTCTCTCTCTCTCTCTCTCTCTCTCTCTCTCTCTCTCCTTTTGTTTCATTGACATATAGGTCAACCCACATGCCAATACCACACTGTCTTGATAATAGCTTTATACTAAGTCTTAAAGTCAGGTAATATAATTTCAATTTTGGGGGGACTACTAAAGATATTTTATGTTTCCATGTATTTTTTAGATTCAGTTGGTCAACTTATTTTTTTTAGAAAGCCTGTTGGGACTTCAATTTGTATTATGTTGAATCTATAGTTGAGAAGAATTGAGTCTTTTAATTCATGAACATGGTTTCTCTTTTCATTTATCTTGGCTATGTTTGTAGTTTCCAGTGTATAGGTCTTTCATATATCTTGTCAAATACTTCCCTATGTAATATATGTTTGGGAATATTATCATAAATGTACTTTAATTTTTTTCTTTCCAATTGTTCTTCTCTAGTATGTAGAAATACAAATGAATTTTTCAGCATCCAAAATCTTTTTTTTAATCCTCACCCTAGAATATGTGTTTTTTTAAAAATTGATTTTGAGAGAGAGAGGAAGGAGAGAGGGGAGAGAGAGAGAGAGAGAGAGAGAGAGAGAGAGAGAGAGAGAGAGAGAGAAACATTGATGTAAGAGAGAAACATCAATCATAGGTATGTTCCCTGACTTGTAATCGAACCACAACCTTTTGGTGCACAGGATGACACTCCAGAAAACTAAGCCACCCAGCCAGGGTTCCAAAATCTTTTTAATAACAAGATAGGATCTGGAATTAGTTTTTGTAGTCTGGATTGACCCACCGGCCTCTCCCTCGAGGAAACTTCTGGCCCTTGGTAAGTAGGTACGGTTTGGTGTGGCTGTGAGGGGTTCCTGGAGCCTTGCCAAAATGCTTGTACACTTCTCCACCCTTTCAAGGACCAGAAAGCAGGCTGGTGCCACAGCCCTTAGGGAATCCAGGGCCAGCTGGTCGAAGGTGAGGATTTTGCCCCCAGCCTTGAGGATGCAGCTCAGGCCCGGCTGCTCACAGGAAGTGCACACATCTTCAGTTTGGCACCTCCTAGACAAACATGTCATTGGTTATAGTCCTTACAACCACAGAGGTTTTGCCATCCTGGCCAGGAAGTTTCAACTTCTGGATCATCCAGGAAAGGGACAGAGGTGGTCAGTTGGTGCGACTCATGAACAACCTCTTCAGCACCACTTGGTTAAAGGTGGAATTGGTTTGTCTGGCCAGAAACCTGTACAGCTTGACCAATAGTCTTAGATAGTAGATATCCTGGCTCTTGGGCTCTTTGCACCATTATGCTAAGTGAAATTAGCCAGTCACAGAAAGGCAAATACTTTATGATTCCACTTATATGAAGTATCTAAATTAGTCAAATTTATAGAGTCAGAGTGTAATGGTGGTTGCCAGAGGGTCAGGGAGGAGGGAGCTACTAATGGCATAAAATTTCAGTTAAACAAGATGAATACAGTCTAGAGATCTGCTTGCTATACAATATTGTACCTGTAGTCAACAAAACTGTATTGTACACTTTAAAATTTGCCAAGAGGGTAGATCTCATGTTAAGAGTTCTCACTACAATAATAATAATAAAAAAGGATTAGAGGATTGTTTTCATGGTATAAAGTTCTTATAGGAATGTTAAGACTTCAAGGTAAAAGAAAAAAATTGAAGTCCAGTTCTTTAATGACTTTCAGGTTTTCAGCATATGTCTAGTTCTTTCACTTTATGAATGGAAAAGGTGGCATGTATCCAGTGGCTTAATCTAAGGTGTCAACAACCTCTGAAGCTATTGAAATAAGAGGAGTGCCCACAATTACTAAAGATCTTCCGGTGATAAAAAAGAAATTGCATAAACGTCTGGCTACATGCATCAGAATGATTCAGCGTTTCACACACAAAAAAATTGATTTCTATTGATTTTCCAGTTAGGTAAATTTTCAGGAACACTTTCTCCTCGTACTTAGCTGAGCCAGTTGAAAGGGAACAACTGCTTACTCCCATAGACGTCATAGTTTCTGAAAGCTGATCAGAGATCTGCTTTTACTATGTCTTCTTTATCTCCACTTTTCTCTCAGTAGATAAGAGACTGAATGGATGATTTAGCCAGAGCAGAATTCTACCTGTTGGTAAAAAGTTTTACTAACCTAGGTTCGCAAGAATAAGATGATTGCTAAGGGCAATGAGCATGCTCCAAACTGCTTGCAATTTAATTGTTTAATTCACCTGAAAGAATCTGTACCTAAGCCTCTTGCTTATCAAGTGTACTCCCTAGGGGACCTGATTAAGGAAGGAAATAGGATATAGAGCCACTGCCATTGATCTGCGGTATGGTGTGAACATCTCCCTACTAAAGCCTTGGTTGAAGCCATGCCTATTAACCTTTAATTTCCATGTCCATGCATAGAGTAAAAACTTGGCTATCCAGATCCTTCAGAGAATGGGGTGGATCCTGGATAGCTATGAATAAGCAATCTTTCTGAAATTTTTTTCTCCTTATAAACTAAATGTATAGGATATTCTTTTCTTCTTTTCATATATATATATGTGTGTGTGTGTGTGTGTGTGTGTGTGTGTGTGTGTGTATGTATGTATATATTATTTCAGAGAGGAAGGGAGAAGGAGAGAGAGAGAAACATCAATGATGAGAGAGAATCATTGATTGGCTGCCTCCTGCACGCTCCCCACTGGGGATGGAGCTCACAACCCAGGCATGAGCCATGACCTCTTGGTCCATAGGTCGACACTCAACCACCGAGCCTCGCCAGCTGGGCTAGAATATTGTTTTCTTGAAGATCTAATCATTATAAGTATCAATCACAGTGATAGTCTGTAATGCAATGATGCCCTTAGGCATAGTGAGATGTCAGGACACATTTTCTCTATGACACTAAATGTTTCCAGACTCTTGTGCCCTTTAAGATTTTTTCTCCCTCGTGATATTTTCTTTGACTCTTCCCTCACAGATACACTGTTAGTGGCCAAAACTTCCTGTATTGAGAAATTTAAAAAATATTTCTCTTATTATTTCTCACTGAATATGGACATAAACAGTATATTGCCAGGTTTCTTGTGCAGAGATTCCTATGAATCAAGTTCATTAGCTTTAGTGAATAGACTTGGAGACATCTATTTCGTCTGCTCAAAGGCATTTTTACTCAGTTTATTTTTCGGAAGATATTTCCAAATAGATGAGGTTGCTTGGGAGCTGAGCTCTTGTTCATTGAAATTTTGTTACTATTTTATATAGTTTTTTACACAGTGAAGTGTTAATTCCCATACTATCAAGCAAAGTAGTGAATGCGGTGGTGCAGGACCCTAAATGCACCCCTACCCCTCATCAGGACTGATGTATTCCTTCCCCCAGCAGCTGACAGTCAGTATTGGCTGTTTAAAGCCACAGCGAGTTTCTCTCTGGGCATTGCCCTCAGGCAAAGGGAGCTGCTTTACCCAAGGTGATGCTCCCTCCCCGGTGCAGCTCGCATCCAGTGACCAGTTTATGTGAATGTCAAAGACCCAGGCTTCTTTTCTTGACTCGAAATAACTTTGAAAGGCCATCCCAGTTCCAGAACTTCCTGTGGGATTGTCTCAAGTCTTTGTTGTAACTGCATCATAGCTCAACTTTTGCCCAATCTTGCTTCCCTCACTCCTTTCAAGTGTTGCTCCTGAGAGAATTCTCATTGAACCTCCTGCAGGCAAATCTTCATCTCAGAGTCTGTTTCTCAGGGAACCCACCCTAAGAGAGGCAGTCATGAGTTCTTCCACCAACTGCAGCCTGCCTAGCATTATCCTTCACAGTGTCATGACATGAATGTTATGTGTTAGAATAGTACCTCTATCTTGCCCTTCTTCTGCAACAACACATTGATTTCCATATTTTCTATAGAATTCCTTCTTTGAGAGGAGATATTGAAGTTATAAAAAGTAGGCTTCCAAAGATAGATTATAGGCTAAAATTCATTCAGATAACCACCTTTATTGAAGAGGTTTTGTCTTTGCTTACAGCCTATGAAGTATCAAGGATTTTTTGTTATATTATTTCTTCAGTGTTAGAAATGTTCATTTTGATAATCCTCTATGTTTTCTTGATTCTTTTAAACTAAAGTTTATGGTCCAAAGGAAATATTTAAGAACACTGGGGCCTTCTTCAAATTCCCAAGTGCTCATATTTTTGCTGCTGAAATTTAGACAAGTATTCTATACCTCATCCTTTTCTTTGATTTAAGGTCCTACTATTTTGATAGATTGCTCTGGTAATCTCCTTACCCTATTAATTTTTTAAAATTGAAGTATACTTGACAATTCTACTCATTAATTCTAACTGGGAGTTTCTGGTCTTAAGCTATTTAAATATCCTGTTTAATCAAGTTGAATTCAGGGGATTAGAAAAACCATTGAAAAAAATCCCAAGCATGCTAATGTAATACAAATTTTAATTTACTTAAACAAAAAAAATGTATCAGTAATCAAAACCAGGATACCATAAACTAATGCCACCTAGTTCACAACCTGGTAGACATAGAAGAAATCTTAGGGATTTTCTAATCTGAGGACCTTGCTCTATAGATGAAACTCAGAGAGAAGTGAATTCCTCAGAGTGTGGCAACAAAAGTTGGAATATGACTATTGACTCAGAAATCTTACTACCCTACCACATAACCACTGAATTCCTTTTGCTTTCTCTCCAAATCACTCCATGAACCCAGAGCATTTTCTTGACTCAATATTTTGGAGACCACAGTTATTTTAACTTCATTGCTCTTTTAACCTCAAGTGGGTTTCTGCTATCCCTGCTTCTTAATTCAGTTATGCAATCCATCAGCATAATTTAACCAACACAAGTTAGCTTGGGTGAGAAAATATTTAAGCACTTTCATTGATATCAGGTTGTGGTGTTTTGTTTTTAAGAATAACCTGATAAGACCTTTTATAAGCTCCACTTGAACCCAATGTACTAAAATAATTATCAGATAATATGCATGTTCCCTTTATAAATTATCTCACATAATGTGCTTCTTTGTGTGAATTTTAGTCTGATTTGTAGTAGGATAAAACTTTTCTGATCAAAAAGTACATGCAAATTGGTTCATTTCCATATACTTAGGATTCATCCATGGTAAATGGTTAGCTAAATGAGTAACAAACAAATATCCAATTATACAAATATTGTATAATGGAAAGTCATCAGGTTGAGCTTTCAACCTGAATAAGAGTCTTAACATTACTCAAGAAAGATAAGGGTGGTGCCAAGTGGAGGGAGCAGGGACTCTGATTCTCACAAATATTTTCCTTTCATATCTCTGGTCTTTGTCAATCTATTTAGAGAAACTAAGACAGACAGGCAATTGACAGTAAACTATTTTGCTTAGAAATCCTGTATAGCAGGTATTGCCTGATTTAGCTGGAAATGATAAACTAGCAATGTAGTTATTCAAGTTAGAAGGACCTGAAAGAGCATAAAGCTACCTGCTATGTTGTCATGGTATCTCCTTAAGAAAGTGATAAAGAACTTCAGTTGGAATGGGGAGTAGTTTGCAATGTTTCCTTTGTCCTTCAGCATGACACAAAGAACTAGAATTCTCCAAAGCCTTACATTTGGGTTAAACTACCCAGAGAAGAAGCCAAATCCTTGCCTATAGCTCCATTCTCCAGCTACATCTCCAAAGATATTACAGATCTACAAATGTTTCAGTTATAGAAATGTTTTCCAGTTCCCTGACTTCTTATGAAGTTTTCTCATATGCCTTGTGTTAGTGAATCTGATCTTGCATCTTATTTTTGCCCGAAGTAAATGGACCACAACAGAATGAACCACATCCATACTTTGGGGTTGGTAGATACTGACACCTATGGCACTATGGGCATTTCAGCATCATGATGCTTCCCTGGAGTCAGGCATCTCATTTAGATACTCTTGACCCTCCTTCTGCACCACCACCATCACCACCAGCAACACCACCCTCCTGGCACTCTTTACTGAGATTCAGGCTGAGACCTGCTTCCTTACAAAGGACTTGTTTCCTTCCTATCTGGCATATCCCAGGTAGAAATCACGTTTCATAATGTTTTTCTCCTTTTGTTTTCAGATGTTAAGTTGGCTCCCTGCAGTGCATGGCAACATCAGAACACCTGGGGCAGAGCTGGCTCCCAGACCAACAAACTTGCCAACAACCTTGCTTAGGATTTCTCTGCAGTGGAAATTTTGGGAATTTGGCCTGTTTGGAAATACCAGAGATAACTTTGGGGTGGAGGGGGAGAGTGTCAACACTTCCTATTAGAACAAGAGAGAAAACCACATGGATCATTTTAAAGAAGCCAAGCTTTTGACTGAATGTGAGAGGAAATGGTTTAGAAAAGGCCAGAGGTCACTGGCCCCTTCTTGTTCAGTATACTTTGGCTTTGCTTTCTCAGTCATGATTGGAAAAGGCTCTGTCACTAACCTTCTGTCAAGATGCTCACTGTATAACCTGGGGTCCATTCTTTACTCTTGAGGGAAGTGAAAAATCTACCTAATGTATGTAGAACAAGAGATTGTTCCCTCACTCTATCTTTTTAATTACCAAGTATGTTGATTCATCAAAGTCCAAACTTGTGCTGGCACCATCTTGGCCTCTCAGGCCTTACCTTGACCTTTCACGGTCATCTCCATAAAAGCTATGGGTGAGTCAGCTGAAATGGGAAAGTAAAGAGGTGTGTTTCTGGCTCCTGCACTCAAGATTCTGAGCAATGAATAACTGCAAACAAAGTCTTTCAACCTGAAACTCAAGGGCAGGGTGTGGGACGGTGTGTGGCATGGTGCATGTTCAGCAGGTTGGACATGTGTACTTTCCTTCCATTTAATAATTGGAAAGGAATTAACTTTCCCCTCTGAACTGTGGTCCAGCTTCTGATGCTGTTTGTGGAAAATGCCACTGAGACAACACCAGTCTCCAAAACCCTTGTGTTTTCTGGCCAGGGATACAGCATTCCCTCTTTTCCTGCAGTGATATTTTTTTTCCTAGTTGCTCATGTCCTAGAATATTTATTCATTAAACTTGGGTTTTCTAGTTGATTTTATAGAAAGATTATTTTCCACATGTTGAAGTTAAACATCTGTACACATGTTGGTTAACAGTTCATTGACAGCCAAGGACACAGACAGAAAAGCTCTTTGCCTCCATGCTGTGTAGTATGACTGCAGAAACCTACCTTTCGTGCAAATCTTCAAGTTCTGCATAACTAAAGGAAGTTATCTGCAAGCCAACAGAGAAGACAACATCACTCCTGTCATATCTCTGTGGAATGTTGCTAGGTAAGAAATAAAAATTGTTCATCTAAAGCCCAGGGAGTCTAGTAGTCTGCCCCTCATGAAGGACCAGCAAATATTTTGTAGGAATCCTGGATCATTTACCTTAATGTGGGGCTTTAAAAGTTTTAAAAGACATTATGAAATGTGAATTCTATCTATTTGGCAGTGAGGGATGGTGTGGTATTAGATTAAAATATACAAACACACACACTCACACTCACCCACTTCTGTAAAGACAAGTTTTAACCTGAATCTATGAACTCCTGGTTAAGTCCCAGGAGAAAAAAAGAGAAACTGTGTAGAGTGGGGTTTCAGCACGTGGACTTCAGTCAGACTGCCCACATGCAGATCCTAGCTCCTTTACTTAGCAAGCATGAGACTTTGGGCAAGTTACTTAATCTCTTTGTGCTTCTATTACTTCATCTGTAAATTGGGAACAATAGTAGGCCCCACCTCATAAGGTTATTATGAGTATTAAATTAATATTTGTAAAGTGCTTAGAAGAGTGCTTGGCACATAATGAGCTCTGTCTAGGTAAATAAATAAAATAAAGGTGTGTGTTACAACTGTATTAGTGAGCTCAGGCTGCCATAACAAAATACACCACAGATGGGGCGGCTTAAAAACAGAAATTTATAGTGTTTCACAGTTCTGAAAGCTGGAAGTCTGAGATCAAAATAACCACAGGGTTGGTTTCTAATGAGGACTGTGAGGGGAAAATCTGTGCCAAACTTCTCACCTTGGCTTGTAAATGACCATCTTCTCCCTCATGTACATGTCTGTGTCCTTCTTATAAGGACACCAATAATCACTTCTGTAAAGATGCTGTTCACAGTCTGAAGTACTGGGGGTAACGACTTCAGTCTAAGAATTTGAGGGCCATACAGTCAAGCCCATAAAACAACAATTTTAACAGGAATTCTTCTAGCTCCAGAGGGACTTCAGGAGTTGAAGTAGCCACATGTAATAGCAGCTACCAAACCACGTGGGAGGGAGCTCTTTTATCTGCATGTTTCTCCATTAAGCCTATTATATGCATCTACCAGACTCTTATTTAAAACTCTACCTGTGGCCTCTGCCTCTCCCCAGGACTTAATGAGTTCGACAAGTCCATACTATTTCTTCAGAGCAGCATATTTCTTAAGTGTCAAGTTTGGCTTATTTAATTGGTCCAGAGCCTATTTTTGAGATTTCCCTCATCCCAGTGTCCCTTCATTAAAATTACTTTGATGGAGTTTTCATAATCCTTTATCTTTCCAGAAGAGGGGTTTTAACCCTTTATGACTGCTTATATATACTCAACATATGTTTTGAATAATTAAAAATTATTGTTTCTAATTTTTCTTCATGCTTGCCTTCATGGGTAAGATATAGAACTCTCTGTACCATGTTATACATGCATGAGCTTTAGCTTGTGAGTGACTGGATATGTTATTGTCCACTAGCCCCCCCCCCCAAAAAAAAATCCAGTGTTCTGAATGGGGAAGGAAGACAGAGACATCATGCTGCCATTCTGCCAGCTAAGGATTTCTGTTCAGTCCTGACTGGGGCCTCTTATGAGCACCATCCACCTCCTCTCTCCCCCCTAAAGCAACTGCTGTATAGGTTTTTGTTTTCATTTCTAAGTAATGTCATTGGAAACCTGGCAATAGCAACAAATATTAGATGAAGGGCTTTGTGTTTACAGATGAAATCTGTGTTGCAGTATACTGTAGTGTTGCAAAATTGGAAAAGATTTAATCAAATAAGGTGATACACATACATAAAAATGTTAGTATTCTGAAGAAAAATATTTTCACAGAAATTATTTAATTTATTTGTTATTCATATGAAATCAGTATTCATTGACACATGGCTCTAATGACACATATATGAAAAACCATATACTAGATGACCTAGTTGATTATTTAAGCATAAAATAGATTGTGTTAAACCTTTCAAAAACAAAAATGGCTAAAGACATATCGTGGGATTAAACAATTATAGAAATAGTAGTGAAACCCTAGTATAACTTAGGATAAATTGAAAGAAATTTTTAAAAATCAATAATCCCCCAAAACCTGGGACACAGTTGATTAAGTTTTGAGCTTCTTAAGAGAAGTACCATTGTCTTATATTGCTCTTTTTAAAACATAATTCTAGAAATACATAAGTGCCCAATGAATACATATTTGTGCATTAAAAATATTTGATTGAGACTATGGTTTAAAAGAGACAATCAGAGTTTATCTATAGGAAACTTATAAAATTCATTATGTGTCAATAAAACTCATTGGAAATCTGAACGGATTCATAAAAGGAGTTCAAAAGTAGAGGGCTTTTTCTCTTTAAAGGATCATTTACGCAAAGGAGGCAAATTCAAAACACTCTCATACAAGTGAGGAATATTCTACTTGATTTGAGATAATAGTTTAACCCTCCTGCGATATAAAAAGAGAGAATAAGAAACCAGAGACCTTAGAAGGATATTCACCTGGGCCAAATCCCTCATTTTACAGATGCACAGAGTTTCAGTGATATCAACTAACTTGTCCAAGATCATACAGTTAACTGGATACCAAGCTGTTAAATTAATTTCCATCTGCTATGCTTCCTCCTTTTCTCCTGATGATTTAAATAGTAAATAAATAATTTAAAATATACTTTAGTTTGCCGATGTGTACAATTAAGGAAAATGGAAAGGTACTAGTAGAAATGGAAAGCATGTATAATAGCCAAGAGGTGGAAGCACCTCAAGTGTCCATCAGTGAATAAATGGATAAACCAAGGGTGGTCTATATGTACAATGGAATATTATTCAGTCTGAAAGAGGAATAAGATTCTGCACATGCTACAACATGGACATTAAGTGAAATAGCCAGTCACAAAAGGACAAGTACAGTAAGATTCCACTTATACTAGGTCCCTACAGCAGTCAAATTTATAGAGACAGAAAGTAGAATGGCGGTTGCTGAGGGCTGAGAAGAGGGAAAATGGGGGGTTGTTATTTATTGGGTGAAGTTTCAGTTTTGAAAGATGAAAACATTCTGGAGATTGATTGCATATCAATGTGGATATAATTAATACTATTGAACTGTATACTTAGAAATAGTCAAGAGGGTAAATTTTATGTTATGTGTTTTTTAACTACAATTAAAAGAAACACAAAGGAAAGAAGAAACAAACACAAAATGATGAGAGAAAAAGATAAAGAGGGCACAATGCCAAAAAGAGCGAGAGGAAAGAGCAAAGATGAGTACTGTTTTTCCCAACCACAGAGCTCCTCACCACCACACACCCCACCCCCAAATCCAGTCTTCAGTTTGGATTCTTAGTTGCACTTACTGTATTTATCCATCTGCTTACCAAACTCATTCTGCTGTGTATACCAGAAGTCCCTGCTCTGCTATCAAATTCCTGATTCCAATTTCTACACACACACACACACACACACAAACACACACACACACACACACACACACACAATGGTAGGTCAAAACCTTCCTCCAGTTCTTCAGTTCTTCCTAGGGTTGATCTGTCACCAAAGCCAAAATCCTTGTCATCCCTTCTACTCTCTAGGTGGTCAAGGGCCCAAACTAAACCAAACTGTGAAGATAACACTTATTTAGGAGTCTTCTTACCTCTCCTTCTTCCCCTTGCTTTGGCTGCCCAGTGCCCTCATATAGCTTGTGGGCAGACAAGAGATACTCACTACTCAACTCTGAGATTCCTGGGTCAGTGCCCTTATTTTAAACAACTTTCTCTACATGGTTCATGCACCATCTCCTTCCCACTTCCCACTAGTGTCACCATCACTCCTACACACTCACTATCCAGATTTTCTCTTAGGCAACTATCATGCTAAAAATAGAATTAGACTACAGAAATCATACTGTAGAAGTATGGAAAGATAACATTTCATTAATATGTAACCTCCCAGAGAATACAATATTTGCATTGTAGTAGGTGATAATTCAATGGCCATCTCTTTAATGGTGAAATTTTAGCTTTAAGAGACAGGCCTTTGGGTCTGTGACTTGGAGGTGCAAGACCTTTGAGGAACATGTCCAAGGGGCACTGAGCTCTGCCTCTTCTTCCTTTTTTCCTGCTTTCTCACTCCTGAAACAGCTGCCCACTTCTCTTAATAGTGTCACCTTAGAGGGAAACATTTGCAATGTTCTGGTGCTTACTTAGCTCCACAGTCAGAAAGTTAAAATGACAAAGTCCCCACGTTTGAGTTATCCATATTTACTGACATGCCTGGCTCAAAATTGCTGCTTATTCAGGTGGTTGATTCTGAAAAATTCTCATTAGCAGACTTCAAAAGAAGGGCCAGATGAAACGTAATTTTAAATTCCTGGTAAAGATTCAGCGTCTTCCTCATGGAAACTTTTCCCAAAAACCTGTTGCTTTTGCAAAGGATGCAAATTCTTGTTTGAGCTCTATTGTTAAAAATTTTCTCTCTGTTTTGTTGGAGAAACTAGTGAGCAGTGATATATGGTGGTAGAAAAGGAATGGAGAGTACTGAATAATAAGGATTAGCTCCTTATTTTCCTGGGTGGCAACTGGGCTGATGTGATTTTTAAAACTATTTGTTTCTAATACGACTGGGTACGCATGGATTATAAAGGTGAACTCCTTCACTGAAAAGCATTTCAATGCATAGCACATATGTCCTTCTAAATTACCAAAAGAAGTTGAAGCACTGGGGTCAAGCGTACCTGGCCTTATTGATAAGGAGATTGGCTAATCATTCTAAATGCAATAATATAAAGATGTGCAGTTCCCCCATGCCTTTTAATATATATACTAGAGGCCCAGTTGACAAAATTCATGCATGGGGGTGTGTGTCCCCTCAGCCCAGCCTGCACCCTCTCCAATCAGGGATCCCTCTCACAATCCTGCATTGCTGGCTCCCTAATCGCTCACCTGCCTGCCTGCCTGGTCACCCCTAACTGCCCCTTCCTGCCGGCCAGGTTGCCTCTAACTGCCCCCTCCCTGCCAGCCTGGTTGCTCCTAAAGCCCCCCTCCCTGCTGGCCTGGTCGCCCCCAACTGCTCCCCCTGCTGGCCTAGTCACCTCTCACTGTCCCCCCTGCCAGCCTAATCACCCCCAACTGCCCCCCATGCTGGCCTGGTCGCCTCTTACTGCCCCGCTGCCAGCCTGGTCACCCCCAACTGCCCTCCCCACCAGCTGGTCACCCCTCACCCCTCCCCTCCGCCGGCCTGATTGCCCCATGCAGCCTGCTGTTCAGTCATTTGGTCGTCCCTCACTAACCCCCCTGTGTCCTGGATGCCCCACACAGCCTGCTTGTTCAGTCGTTTGGTCGTCCTTGGGCCGGCCCTGGGTGGCTGAGCAGCCACCATCCAAGGCTTGCCTGCACCTTGGGCTGACCCTGGGCAGCTGGGGGGCTGAGGGGACTGGGCGCCGCTGTCTTTGAGGGAAGGACAGTCAATTAGCATATTCCCTCCTTATTGGCTGTGGGTGCTGCCATCTTTGAGGGTGGGACAGTCAATTAGCATATTACCTCTTTATTATAAATATATATCAGAGAGGAAGGGAGAGGGAGATAGAAACATCAATTATGAGGGAGAATCATTGATTGGCTGTCTCATGCATACCCCCAACTGGGGATTGAGCCCTCAACCCAGGGATGTGCCCTGATTGCCCTGACTGGGATTTGAGAATCGAACTGAACCATGACCTCATGACCTCCTGGTTCATAGGTCTATGCTCAACCACTGAGCCATGCCGGCTGGGCTCCCCTTATGCCTTTTTAAAAAAAATAAATCTTTATTATTGAAAGTACTAGAGGCCCGGTGCACAAAAATTTGTGCACTGGCGGGGGGGGGGGGGGTCC
>NW_005361955.1:3023760-3024496 GCF_000412655.1 Myotis brandtii | reverse complement strand
GGTTGTGGCGCCACCCCCTGTCACGCACAGAGCAGGGCAGATCAGGGGGTTGGGGCGCCTTCCCCTGTCACACACAGAGCAGGGCCCATCGGGAGATTGTGACGCCACCCCCTGTCACACACAGAGCCGGCCGATCTGGGGGTTGGGGCACAGCCCCCTGTCACGCTCAGGGCAGGGCTGATCAGGAGGTTGTGGTGCCGCCCCCGTCATGCACAGAGCCAGCCGATCAGGGTGTTGGGGCGCTGCCCCCTGTCAGGCACAGAGCAGGGCCGATCAGGGGGTTGGGGTGCCGCCTCCGTCACCCACAGAGCAGGGCCGATCTGGGGGTTGGGGCGCCACCCCCTGTCATGCTGCTCCAGGGGCCGGGAGGCCTTGCGGCTCCACTGATCCCGGGGCCGGGAGGCCTCGTGGCTCCGCTTGACACTGGGGCCAGGAGGCCTCGTGGCTCCGCAGATCCTGTTATGCCCAGATTTCAGGATCCCCAAGAAACCACATCAGGGAGCCAGCCAGTCCGATGTAAAAGCATAAGAGTCTTTATTCGAGCTAGCTCGGCTCCCCCACCTTGCCGACACAGCGACAGGAAGCAGAGAGAGATAACTCTGTGTGGAGACGGGTTTTATAGGTGGGGGTTGGAGTAAGGGGAGGAGAAAGGACTGTGCTCTGCCGATTGGCCAGGAGCAAGTCGGTGTCTTGTTCCTGGGTGTGGCTAGCAGAGGCTTAGACTTCCGGGAAGAAG
>NW_005361955.1:3021751-3023375 GCF_000412655.1 Myotis brandtii | reverse complement strand
TTAAGTGCTTTGCCAAATAAAGCAAGAATCTCTCCTATAGCATATTTAAAGCCACCCCATATTCCTAGCACCAACACAAAGCAGGAGAAAGTTCAAAATGAGCATTTGTTTTCTAAGGAAGAACAGTACAAATAAATCATCTCTCTAACACAGACTGCAATCAATGAAGCAAAAAAAAAAAAAATGTAATCACCAAGCTCTAATGGCGATTGATAGTTTAAAAAGGCAAATCCAAGCCCGGCTGGCGTGGCTCAGTGGTTGTGTCACCTAAAAAGGCAAATCCAATTCTATAAGAAGAGGAGTTGAATTAACATGCTGGGTAATCCAATAAAGTTTCCAGTAATTCTGCTTTTTTCCTACTCTCAGTCATTTTATTTTTGTTCTTTGCTTATCATTTGGAATGATGACTCATATTTGCTATGGGCAGTTACCTTTGGCTATTCAACTTTCATTTTAGATTCAAGGTACATTGCAACTTTTCCAAGAGTATGGGATTCCTTTTCTAGGAAACATGTTATGGCAAATCCTAGAGACCATAAACATAAGTCTTATTTATGAACAAGTTACCTCCTTTTATTTCCTAAAATATTTTTTCTTTTAATACACTTTAACAAGAAAAAAATAACACAGTCTTTATTTAGCCTGTATTTCACCTTTTTTAAAAAAAAATCTACTTGAATTCCAATTTTTGAATGGACTAAGTAAAGCCTGGCTAGTAGGGGCCAGGAATGAAAGATGCCTTTCCTAGATTCCCTCTAACTTATAACTTGCCCAAAATTATAGAAACTTAAAGATGTACTCAGGATTACAACCTATGTACGTATCTTAAATCCAAATTTAATATTCTTTTCATTGTACTACTTTGCCACAACATTTGGCTAGGGATGGACCCTGAAGTGATTTAATTGATTTTCTTCTGCAAACACCAATATTTTATTCTTGGTCTTTGAAAGGAAGAGTAAAACAGAAATAACAGAGGTTTTTATAAAGATTTTTAAATGCCAGGCATTAAAATGTCTACATCTGCACTATATTTTATAATTGTTGTCATCATCACATTGAAAAATACTTATTAAGCCATTGACTCTGTATGGTGCTGTGGTAAGCAGTGTATAAAGAGAACTACATGGAGACAATTCCCATTTCACTAGGTGGAAAAGAGAAGCTAAAACAGAGTCACAACATGAAGAATATAGATTAGTTCCAGTGGGTGAAGAATTATAAAGATTAAGAATTATGAAGATTAAAGTGTGTAGTTTTTTGTTTTGTTTTCACAGTTAAAACTGTTTAAAAGCAAAATAATCAAGGCCCTGGCTGGGTAGCTCAGTTGATTAGGGCATTGTTGTAACACACAAGATTTCGAGTTTGATTCCTGGTCAGGTCACTTATAAGAATCAACCAGTGGATGCATAAATAAGTGGAACACAAATCAATGTCTCTGTCTCTCTGTCTCCCCTTCCTCTCTCTCTTTAAAATCAGTTTTTTAAAATGTTAGGGTAAAAAACAAAATCATACAACTGTGAAAGTGGAAGAAACCTTAAAGATCATCCAGACCAAACTTTTTAAAAATTCTTTATTGTTTAAGTATTACATGGAGTCTCCTTTCCCCCCATTGACCTCTCCC
>NW_005361955.1:3013932-3018510 GCF_000412655.1 Myotis brandtii | reverse complement strand
CTTTGGGTAGTATGGACATTTTAATGATGTTGATTCTACCAATCCATGAACACAGTATATTCTTCCATTTGTTTATGTCTTCCTCTATCTCTTTTTTCAGCATCCTGTAATTTTCTGAGTACAGGTCCTTTACCTTGTTTGTTAAATTTATTCCTAGGTATCTTAATTTGTTTGTTGCAATGGTAAATGGGATTGTACTTTTAGTTTCTCTTTCCGTGAGTTCATTATTGGTGTATAAAAAAGCCATAGATTTCTGAGTGTTAATTTTGTATCCTGCTACATTGCCGAATTTATTTATTAAGCCTAGTAGTTTTTTTATGGAGTCTTTAGGGTTTTTGATGTACAATATCATGTCATCTGCGAATAATGACAATTTTACTTCTTTTTTTCCAATATGGATACCTTTTATTTCTTCTTATTGTCTGATCGCTATGCAGACCAAACTTTTTATTTTATAGGTCAGAAAACTGCATATGAGAGAGGCAAAGCAACTTGCCTAAAGTTATAGAAAATTAAAGACATGCTCAGGATTACAAAGTAGATATGCTGAATTCAAATTTTATGTTTTATTCATTGCACTATTTTGCCATAATGTTTTAAAATTATTATAGATGCTGTCTCAAAGATTCAAAAAATTTAAGGTTAGAATTATAGGATTAGTTTAAGAGAAGAACAAGGAAAAGATTAGAGGCAAAACAAGAGCATGTCTGGAGGAATGAAAAATTTAAGAGGCAAGTGGGAATAACTTAAGTTAACAGTCCCTCTTACAAATGAGTAGTGTGACATGTGGAATGTAGCAGAGAACATAGCACTGAGTGACAGGATACCTGGGGTCTGCCTCTCCTTAGCTCCAGGACTGTGGGTCAGTTATGATCTCTTCCTTCATGATTGAACTGAATTCCCTCAGAGGTGTCCTTTCCTGCTCTCACATGTTACAATTCTATTATTTGATGAGCACCAAAGCAGGTAGTTTTGGAAAGATAATCCTATATTGTTATGGATCACGTCTGAAAAGATAGCAGTCCTGAACCAAGAAGAATGACTTCTTTTACTAAAAACTTCAGAAACTCGCCCCAACCCGTTTGGCTCAGTGGATAGAGCGTCGGCCTGCGGTCAAGGGCATGTACCTCAGTTGTGGGCACATCCCCAGGAGGGGGTGTGCAGGAGGCAGCTGATCGATGTTTCTCTCTCAACATCGGTGTTTCTAACTCTCTCTATCTCTCTCCCTTCCTCTCTGTAAAAAATCAATAAAATATATTTAAAAAAATAAATAAATAAATAAATAAATAAATAAAAACTTCAGAAACTCAACTGAGATGAAAACAAACAAAAATACTTCCTGATTTTCTGAGTTTCTTTAACACATAGGAGAATTTGGGTTTGGTCTTTAATTACTTATATGTTAGACCCATGCATGGGAGTCCAATTTTTTGTTTTGGTCCATATCTATGTATGTCAAAAAATTAATTACTTTGGGTTATTTGTAAGGAAAACATTTTTTAAATTATTCGTTTAAAATAATTGTAAACCTAAGCTCCAAATTGGGGGTGTTAGGTGAGGTTAGGATAATGTTCCTCTGGTGGAATGGGTGTTCCTCTCTCATGACTTTCTCCAGGGAAATGGTGTGGTTAGAGAGGATATTCATTCTTTTTTTTAAATTGGGATGACATTGGTTAATAAAATTATATAGGTTTCAAGTGTACAATTCTATAATATACCATCTATATGTTGCATTGTGTGTTTACCACCCCAAGTCAAGTCTCCTTTGGTGAGTATTTATCCCCCCTTTACCCTCTTCTACCTCCTTTCCTTCTGGTAATCACTTTACTGTTGTCTCTGTCTATGAGTTGTTGGGGTTGTTGTTTTTTTGCTTAATCCCATCACCTTTTTCACCCAGCTCCCCAGCCCCAGCCCCTCTGATAGTTGTCAGTCTCTTTATCTATGAATCTATTTCTATTTTGTTTGTTAGTTTATTTTGTTCATTAGATTCCAGTAATTGAAATCATATGGTATTTGTCTTTCTCTAACTGGCTTATTTCACTTAGCACAATAGTCTCCAGGACCATCAATGCTATTGTAAAAGGTACAATTTCCTTCTTTTTTATGGCCAAGTAGTATTCCATTGAGTAAATGTACCAAGGCATTTTTATCCACTCTTTTACTGATGGGCACTTGGGAAATTCATTCTTGCACTGTCCTCAGAAGAAAAAAGACAACAAGGTCACACTTGGCTGCTTTCTGTTATGTGTTAAAATACAGTTACTAGGTAGTCCACTTGAGGCCAAGCTGACCCTAAAATAAATTTAACAAACTCCTGATCCAGGTTATGAGCAGGGTGCAAATCAGTTTTGTTTTTTTTCTTGATATGCTAAACAAAAGTGCCAGACGTGTGCATATGATTCTTAAAGTATACAGTTGTAATCATAACTCATTTCAGCAAAAAGCCAAACTTGTTTAAGGCAGATTTAAACAAGCCATGCACTTTGCACAGCCCATTTCTTGAGATAATATCGACGAGCATCTAGCCATCTCATCCCATGTATTTAGAGACAACCTGCAAAGTTCTGTCTGTTTTAGGTTATGTCATTTGTATGTTTTGTCTACATGGCACTAAACTGGACTTAAAATTTTTTATTTTGATGGGATGTTTAATCAAGAAACATTTCCAATCAATAGCATTGATACCATCAGCCTTTGAACATGCATATACTTCATTTTATTTTAGATTGACATGAGTAAAAAATTTCATAACCGTAACATTTTAACTCAGTTTTGCATATTGACTTCCTCTTGCAAGACTTATAGCTTGACATGCCATAAACTATAAAGCAATTAAAATACCTCTAAAGTTTTTAGAACCTTCTCATTCATTGTCTGCTGACCTGTCTTTTTTTTCTTACATTGAAAATTTGATCTTTGCCTTATTGGAACTATGAAGAAATCGAAAACTGAATAGACCTTTTTATAATACACAGTCATTGTTTGTACTTGCAAAATTGGATTAAGAAATCACTGGTATTCTTACACATGTTTTTTTGCCAAAGAAAATTCAGCATATTTCTGCTTGGCCTTGAAATTTCTACCAACAAGACTGATTGTGTGCCACCCACACTCTTCTTGGCGTCCTCAGTTCCCCCGGGAAATCTCAGCTTGAAACCTATGTAACATGTATAAATTCCTCTTATGCCTTCCCCTGTTACACCTGTCCTGCAGGTGAAATAATTCCCTAGCTGTACCACATTATAAGGCTTAGCACTTAAATTAGTAAAAACTCAGGTAAACGTCTTTTCTGTTTCCCCTTTCCATCCTGTTCTGTACCCCAAATGATATATTTTTATATTTTTTATTGATTTCAGAGAGGAAGGGAGAGGAAGAGATAGAAACATCAATGTTGAGACAGAATCATTGATTGGCTGCCTCCTGCATGCCCCTTACTGGGAATCGAGCCTGCAACCTGGGCATGTGCCCTGACCCGGACTGAACCAAGACTTCCTAGTTCATAGGTAGATGCTCAACCACTGAACCACAATGGCTTGGCTGTACCCAAAATTATAGACAACAACCTTCTATATGATGAGCACACCTTTCTTTGTGCTTCCTGTACTTATTTTTAGGTATCAAATTCCACTTGGGTGTAAGTACTTTCTTGAGTATGAGCATATTAAAAAGCATGTAATAAACACAGTTTCCTTCTTTAGTTTTGCAAATACCTGAATTATTCAAAACCCTTTTTCTCTCCCTTTCATCATACACACACACACACACGCACACACACGCACACACATGCACACATATGCACACACACCACTCACAGCTTTAAAAAATTAACATAAGAAACTAAATTTTATAATTAATATAATGATCAAACCTTTCTAATTAGCAGCTCCCCCTTGCTTTACCTAGATTCTAGTACTATCAAAAAAAGGAAATGCAATACGAATACATTGTTTATCATTAGAGTAAGCAGAAATTTGTAGTCTTAAAATATTTTTCTTTATGAAATTCATACAGGTATGTAAATCAAGTAGTATTACAAAGCTTATAAACAAAGCCTCCTGAAACTGCAGTTCACTTCCCCACATCACTATCTCTGAGTTCTGCTTCCCAGTCACTTCTCAATCTCTTTCAACCTCTTTCTTCTGCTATTTCTCCATTTTATATGATATTTCCCTCCATATTTCTAATTGATTTGCTCTTGTGGCTTTTCCTTTATTAGTCAGTTGGGCATTATTTAACTTGCAACTCTGGAAGCTGTGAATTTAGCACTCTTACCTCACATACCCCTCCTTTCATTTTTTCCCTTCCCTACTTTCATTCTCTCAATATAGTTTTATCACAATTTTTGAACAAATGAATATTCTGTGTTTACATTATTATTATCATATAAGTATTATTCATGAGTGAACCAAGTAGTATATTATATCCCTTTTCTAGTACAAGTTTATTTTTCCCTAGAGTTAATAATTGCTTTTTTTTTTTTTACTACCACTAATTCTTCCCAACCTCTCCAAAAGAACTATAAAAACCCCTTTCAATACAGTCAAACACATCAGGTCATCTATTGCTATCATTTGGGGG
>NW_005361955.1:3009990-3013701 GCF_000412655.1 Myotis brandtii | reverse complement strand
TGGGGGGGGGGGGGGTTGGGGAGACAGCTTTCTGGAATCCCTCCATTCTCCCTCTCCAAGTAGGATTAGTTGTTCTTTTTGCCTCCTGCAGTGTCCAACCTTGCCTTTATCATTTCCTGAGAATTGCCCTCCTTTTCTCTAGTGTTAGCTCCCCAGTTTCCTGTATTTTTGTCTTCTTTGTAATGGGTTTACTTCACCCCTTTGTTAGAGTATATTGTCTAGTAGCTTCCTGAAATGAGGCGAGTCGGAGGCAATTTTTAACAACTTTTTTATTTGTAAGTAACTTAATGATTACATGAGTGTAATCATATAATTTTCCTCATTCTCCTATTAACATTTTGCTCCACTAGCTGTGTACATGCACACACACAAGAGTGTAGGTGTATATGTACACTAAAATAATTTTTCTGAACCATTTTAAACTTAGTCCTATACATAATGGCCCTTTAGCCTAAATACTTCACTATATATTTCATAAGAATAAAGATATTATCTTATATATTTATAGTTCCATTATCAACTTTGATAAATTTAACATTGATACAATACTTCAATCTACCATCCATATTCCAAAGGATAAATTTTGTCAGTTGATTAAAAATGTTTTTTATATTATTTTTTCCCTGCAGTACAGGATCCAGTCTAGGACCAGACATTACATTTAGTTGTCATGCCTCCTTCATCTCCTTTAATATGAAACATTTCACAACCTATCTTTGTCTTTTATGATCCTTAAAAAAAGAGAGAGAATAAAGCCTCACTCCCTTTTATTTTAAATAAAATGCTCCTCTTTTTGGTTTCCTACTGTTGCTTTATGGTTAGATTCAAGTTATGCACTCCTGGTCACAATACAACATAAGTGTTATTCAATTATTCTTCATTGGATAGGTGTTTTTTAAAAAAATATATATTTTTATTTATTTCAGAGAGGAAGGAAGAGGGAGAGAGAGATAAAAAACACATCAATGATGAGAGAGAATCATTGATTGGCTGCCTCCTGCATGCCCCACACTGAAGATCAAACCCGCCACCCAGGCATGTGCCCTGACCAGCAATCAAACTGTGACCTTCTGGTTCATAGGTAGATGCTCAACCACTGAGCCAAGCTGGTTGGGCTGGATAGGTGTCTTTTTTTATTGCAATAAGCAATCTGTGGAAAGATACTTTAAGACCATGCTAATATCCTCTTCACCACTGAAGTTTCCCTAGATTTTGCATTCATTGATGATTCTTGCCTGAACCAATTTTTACTTTGATGGTTGCAAATGATGATTGAACTATTGCACTCTTTTTACATATACCAGTAAGCACTCAGCATTCTACTGAAAGCAAAGCCCTCCCTTCTGTTTTCATTCATCATCCATCCTTCTGTCTACTATCTATCTATCTATCTATCTATCTATCTATCTATCTATCTATCTATCGTATGTACCTATCATCTCTCTATCATTGTTATGTATTACTCATAGATTTTTTCCGATGGTTTATAGTCTCTATTCTCTTTCTAGAATTCCTTTCTTTTTTAATTTGGCATGATATTCTAATTTTCTTATCTTTCCTCTCCTGTTTTTTTTACCTCTTGGTCTTTTAATTATACGTCTGGAACAGTTTCTCAATTTTATCTCCTAATCCTCATATTGGCGGTTTATAATTTTAGCCATCATATTTTTAATTTTCATGAGTTCTTTTTTGTTTCTCATTGTCCTTATATAATGGATATGGTGTATACTCTTGTCTCACAATATTATTGAACCTGTTTTCTACTCCCTACCTTATTACTTTCTCTTTTCTCTGAGTTCTCTCCCCAAAGGAAACAGAGGTAAAGATATGGATTTAACCCACCTTTGTTAACTAAAAATGTAAACAAAAATTTGAATGGGGATGAGAGAATCAAAGTCCAAGATTAGAATTAGTACTCTGTCCACCTGCATATTATCTGTCCCTGTTCAAGTGGAATGGCTCCTGGGTGTGAGTTTTGTGCACATAAGTTTTTTGTGATCAAGGGGAAAGAGGATCCTAAAGTATTAGCGTAGGGGGTGAAATGTGATGTCACAGCTCAGGGAAGGGTATCAAGACAAACTATGTCATATTTTTATATAATATATAAATTTGTATCTCATCTGCACCAACCCACATAACTTTGCAAGATGGATCTAGAAAAATGGAACTTTAAGAAGACCCACAAATGAAAATCATCATATGGATATGATACAAATGATCTGCATTTCACCATTTAAAAGACAAAAATAGCATAGAATACAGGGATGGATTTAATAGGAAATTCAACCAGAAAACAGAGCTTAATTTTCATGTGTTCAACAACTAATGTTCAACACCTATTTATGTGCCAGATACCATACTGGGGGTTATTTCCTAGATTTTCTTTCTAGGTTATCATTATTAGCCTCAGCAGGAGAAAATGTGTTTTTACAGACACATTCAAACCCAAGTTACAATGGTGAGACAGGGAAACTGTGGTCAACTCTATGCAGCAATAAAACAAGGGAAACTGTGGTTGCCTCTATACAATAATAAAGCTGGAGAGTGACTGTAAAATATAGTCTGCCTAGGGTGCTGTTTGATTTATCTCAGAGGGGTTTGCCTAATAAATTAATACATAAGTATCAAAAAACCCAGTATTTTATGATTCCATAATTAACTGAAAATTACACGATTTGTTGAATTAATGGTTTATTTATAAATATTCACTAGATAAAGGAGAAGAAAACTCATTTATTGTTCAGGATTTTCAACTGACACTTCATTAAAACTTTACAGAGTTTTAGGTAAATTTGTGGTAAAGGAAGAAAGGGATATTTTTCTTTTTTTACACAAATTTCCTTCACAAAGTTTGTTGTTGGTGAGGGGTAGAGAGAAGGAGGATTGTGGAACCCTCCACAATATATTTTTGAATGAAAAAAAGAGGTCATGATATGTATCATAGTATCCAGTATGTACTTAAAATGAACATTTGTTCACATATTTATAAAGAGGGCCTAGAAATATTTGTACAAATTGTTTAAAAAGGTTATATCAAATTTTCAGGCTATGTTAGACCAACTGATGACCATCTTTAGTTCCTACATGTCAAGTATGGGCAATGATGTGGAACAAAATAAATGCTAATACATTACTAATGGGAGTGAAAGTTGGTAACACCACTTTGAAGAGAAATCTGGAATGTAATATCAGAAAAATGCAAAATAAAACAGTGATGAGGTACCATTTTATGCACATAAGATCGAAAACAATTTTAAATTCTTACAATATTAAATATAGGCAAGCAGGTGTGAAAGTACACTCTGTATGCTTGATGCAGTGTAAATCCAGAGGACCACTTTGAAGAGCATTTTGAAAATCTCTAGTAAAGTTGAAAATTGACATACTCTGTGACTCAGACATTGCATGTTTTCATTTTATTTCAGTTCTTGGTGGATTGAACTATAGCATCAAGTAGACTTTCCAGAAATGATTTATCTCCAGAATCCATTGCCTTTCTGAGGCTATCTATTGCCAGTATGTTGCTTGCTCATATCTGTAGCTTGAATGACACTGGGTATAGAGTTTTTCAGTCAAACCCCTTATCACTCAAAACATTTAGATCTTGCTTCACTGATTTTAGATAAAAGTTTCTGTGAATAAGTCAGAAACAGCCTGATTTCTTTTCCCTGTGTAGGTGGTTTGACCACTTTTCCAGGAGGACTGTTCCGC
>NW_005361955.1:3004984-3006808 GCF_000412655.1 Myotis brandtii | reverse complement strand
TCTCAGCCCCCCTACCCCCGCCCCAACACACATACACACACACACATACTCACCTTCCCTCTGAGATTGGACAGTTTATTCCAAGTTTCTATGTCTCTGGATCTATTTTGTTCATCAGTTTATTTTGTTCATTAGATTCCACACATGAGTGTGATCTGGATAATATGTGAAGCTGCTCCACTCAGACCATGAGTATACTAATAAAAGCTCATGTTAATGGGCTGTGGTTTTGTTCTATCCTTTATCTGCCTGAGATAGAGCAGGAAGGGGCTGGAGCTGGTTGAGACTTGGAGTGGATGAGCTCATGGAGCTTTATTACCACCTTCTCTAAGGAGCCCTGCATAAAGAGGTCATTCTGTAAAGTTGGGTGGAGAGAGTCTGTCTTAGTAGACAAATAGAGCTGACCCTTGAACAACACAGGTTTGAACTGCATGGGTACACTTATATGTGGATTTTTTTCAGTGAATATATTGGAAAAATTTTTGGAGACTTGCGACAATTTGAAAAAAACTCCAGATGAACCACATAGCCTAGAAATATGGAAAAATTAAGAAAAAGTTAGGTATGTCATGAATGTATAAAATATATGTAAATTTTTTCTTTATGATTTTCTTAATAATATTTTCTTTTCTCTAGCTTACTTTATTGGGAGAATACAGTATATAAAATACATGTAACATAAAATATATGTTAATTGACTGTTTATGTTATTGGTAAGGCTTTTGGTCAACAGTAGGCTGTTAGTAGTTAAATTTGGGGGGAGTCAAAGTTTGTTTATGAATTTTCGACTGTGCAGGGCATCAGTTTAAGAGTCAGCTGTAGTTGGGGCAATGAAGTTCTCTTGTTTGAATGTTTCCCTGTTTCAGGGTCATCGAGGTGGTGTACTTAGTGTGAAAGCATTGGGTATTTCAGCTTTTAGTTTGGTATGTCCTAATATTCCTCCCTCCCACCCACTGTTTAGAGACTTTATTTGCTGCTTAAAAACAAACAAAACAAAAAAAAAATCCTCTTTCACTTTTCACCTGAACAAAGTGAAAAAGAGGCAACTTCTGTGAGTTTTTCTAAATTGGGCTCATGAACTATTTATCTGAGTTTGGAGATAGGGATTTCAACTTATAAGTTCTTTACCTTTTGTCATCTATAATCCTAAACTTCATGCCACCAAACCTAAATGGTTTTCCATAATTTTTTTTTCTGTCTACTGATTGCCCTCACTACATTTCTCTCTTGAGAAAGTCAAGAGTCTATTTCCTACATTTCTTTTTAATTTGATAAAATCTGTGTTATACCTGATTATATTTCTTGACTTTTGTAGAATGAGATGGAGATGCTGGCATGGTTTTAGCATTAGTTGTATATTCTTTCCTCTTTTTACTTTTATTTTGTACATTTGGCTTATTTTGGAGAATGAAATTATTTTGTGATCTTACATTTTAACTGCCAGCTAAAGGTCTTTCTAAGTTCATATTGTATATATTCTCTCTGTTTTGAATGTGGTTGGGTTAAGTATAGATTATTTACATTGAAGTTTTCTATGACAAATTGTGCCTTCAAATTCTTATTTGAATGTTTTCACCTGGTCTTCTTTAAAAAATCTTTTGTGGTCATCATTGCTATTTCTATATACTTCTTCTTCTTTTTAAAAAATATTTATTGTTGAAAGTATTACATAAGTCCCCCTTTCCCCCATTGACCTCTTCCAGCCCATCCCACCCCCCACCCCAGGCCTTCACCATCCTTATTGTCTGTGTCCATGGGTTATGCGTATAGCATACAAGTTCATTGGTTGATCTCTTCCCACCCACCCTCCCCTGCCTTCCCTCT
>NW_005361955.1:2999298-3004492 GCF_000412655.1 Myotis brandtii | reverse complement strand
GCCCTTGACAATCCCCTGCCCTCCCTTACCCCCCAGTGTCTTATGTCCATTAGTTATGCTTATATGCATGCATACAAGTCCTTCGGTTGATAAGATAGGATCTTTTTTTAAAAAATAAATATAATTGTTTTTAACTTTTGAAGAAAAGAGTACTATAATAACATATTAGTGCAGACAATTCTATTTAGGTTAGTGAATAGCATTATCTTAAAGGTTATCTGTTCATTTCTAAGTTGCCTTTCATAAGTGTTAAGAAAAATGAATAAATTTGAAAACTTCCAAGACATTCTTAAATTAGGTTTTTATAGAGTGATTTTTGTTAGTTGTGTTTTTTTTTAACAAGTATAATAGATTCTATGTAGATATACCTAACTTATGCCCTTACATAAAAGGTCACTTGAGCACTTATATGAGTAGTCTCACACTCAAATTTCAATAGGAAAATGGCATTAACAAGCCATTTGAGGAAATAAGTACAAATGGTCATTAAAAACAATTTCACATCATTAGTTTATCAAATACACTTAAATTAAAAGATACCTTTATTTGTTTATCAAATTCACGAAGATGAAAAGAATAGTTTTATTCTAAACATTGATCAGAGTGTAGTGAGATACTTTTATATATTTTTAAAAAACTTGAATACACCTTGATGGAATGTAATTTGAAAAGAAAAAGTTGAGGCTTTTGCCCTTTGACCGGTAGGAAACGATCCCAAGGAAATAATCAGAGAAGAATATAAGTAGTTAGGTATAAGAACATGTATTGTACTATTACTTATAAGAAGAAAAAAATTGAAAATTACCTAATGTGAGTACTAGGAGAATGCCTAAATAAATTGTACTACTTAAGATGAAATATTATGCATTCATTAAAATTGTGTTTTGGAAAAATTTTAGCAGCATGGGAAAAGTACAAGATGTAATGTTAAGTGAAAGACATCAAAATATCATCAGTGATACTATCTGAGTAATGGGATGATAGGTGATAGTTATCTTTTTCTTTAAATTTCATTATATTTTCCAAATGTTTGTTAATGAACATGCATTATTTTGTTAAAATAACAAAAATAAAAATCCAGTGTAGATTTTAAAATATGTATTATATTTACATATGCCATACATAATATCTATATATCACAACATGTCCCCAAAAGATTAGGGACATATTATACATCCCAACATTAGCATGATATGTAAGGTATTTCATGATATGTCCTCCACTTACTTTTCTCATTTTATTGTTACTCTTCGCAGATTTTCCACTTCATTTTAGCTGTGCTGAACTACTTACAATCTTCCTGAGCATGCATGATTATCTATAAGTGCACTGTTTTTCCTTCCTGGAATGTCTTGGGCTTGATTTCAGGAGCAGAGATTTTCATGCCTTTGGAGGAAAGACTTGTAAGGACAAGACAGGGCCTAAGTTCTAGGGCATCTGGGGTCTGAGGCAAAACCCCAAGTCAAGAACTCAAGCCGAGGGGAATAGGGTGGAACTCCGGCTATCAGAATCAAGATCCCAAGAAACACATTAAATTAGTACCTAGAGCCACTTGATGCTGAGTCTTCTAATGCTGGGCCACAGCACTTTAATTCCCATTCTCTAAATAGAGATGGCCATATTTTCATCTAAAAACAAAATCACATTCTAACGCCAAATAAAAGATGACATAACTATTGTATCATCCTTTATCTTCATGAAAAGGACTGATGGAGAATATATTATATTGTTAATTCTTACTGAATAATCATCTACGCCAACCTCTGGCAAATTTCATCTAAATATGAGCTTCTGAGTTTTTTCACATTGTGGAGTATATAGAAAAGGCATTTATTGGCACACAAAGGTAAATCCAAGAGGACACTTGTGCACAGAGATGATCAGCCTTGGGTATCTGGACCCCAGGCCCTGCCCAGCTTCCCTTAGGGCTGAAATGATCACTATCTCTGCACACCTAAGACACATCCCCCTCACACCACTCTGATCTACATCATTCCAGGCAGAGATACATCTGGTCTGTTTGGAAATGTCCTCAGGAAAAGAGATTCTACCCCTCTTCCTGAGTTAAATTTTTCCTCCGGCTCTTTCTCAGATTTTGCCACTTGAATAACAGCCAGAGATACCTTCTTTCAACCTGTGAGTACTAGTCTGCACCACCGCTAACACTTTTAAGGACTTTATTTTATGTGTACGGCCATGATTTCATTCTTTAGAGCAATTTTTTTTCTGTCACACTTTCTTTTGTGTAACACCCTTATCTAAAGCATACCTTACATACAGTGACCAGACTATGACTTGCGGTTCCACGGATTGCTTAATAAGAATCTTTTCTCTCAGAAGTCAGCAAAATTCTATAAGTAGATACAGAAGTAAATCAGTTAAATTCAGCCAATAATTATTTTACTCTATTTGTGTGTGGGATGCTATATTAGATCCTTAGGGAGGGAACAAGGAACAAAAAGAAAATAGTGCGGACCACTATTTTTTGGTGTTTTGTTATTCATTAAAAACAGAGACTTAGTTCCACCTTTCTTATTCTCTGTTAAAGGAGTAGGCCTAAAAGTGTCCTGCTTAATTTTGGTGACCATTTTTCAAAGAAATAATGGATATGATCAAAGGTATTTAAAAGAATGCTTATTTTTGAGGGAGTAACTTAAATGATACCTATTAGAAACTACATGGGTTTAATTTATTTCCACCAAGAATAGGAAAGCGATGAGATATCTTTTAATTTTTTAAAACTTGCTGATTACCTCAACTAGTTCCTACTATAAGTGGTTGATGGGGAGGAGTGGGAGTTTAAACTAGATTCATTGTTTTTTCTGTCCCTCCCCCTTCCACTCTTCTCCAGAGTAGAAGTGTCTGTGCTTAAAGCTGTATAATCATGTACTTTTTTCTTCTACCAAATGCTTTCTTAAAATGATACATACATCCCTTGTCCTAGAAAGTAGAAGCTTCTGCGCCCTCCTTGTTGCCTGTTTTCCTGATTAATAATACTTAGTCCTAGTAGTGATAGTGGCAGCCTTCGATTGTTTCAAAAAGATTTAGAGCAAGGCACACACACAACTTATTCTACGCACCTTGAAGAACTTCTAGACTTAGGATAGGCAGAGCTTTCTCATAATAACTTTTGTTTTGTTTTGTTTTGTTAATTGTCACCCGAGGCTATTTTTTCCATTGATTTTTTAGAGAGAGTGGGAGGAAAGGGAGAGAGAGAGAGAGAGAGAGAGAGAGAGAGAGAGAAACATCTATGTGGTTGCCTCCTGAACTTGCCCCCACCAGGGTGGGGATCCTGCAACCGAGGTACTTGCCCTTGACCGGGAATCGAACCTTCAACCTTCCAGTGCATGGGCTGACCCTCTAACCACCTAGCAACACCAGCCAGGGCACTTTCTCATAACTTTTTAAAAATAATATGTTTTTATTGATTTCAGATAATTGAAGGGAGAGGGAGAGAGACAGAAACATCAATGATGAGTGAGAATCATTGATCGGCTGCCTCCTGCATGCCCTGAGGATTGAGCTACAACCCGGGCATATGCCCTGACTTGGACTTGAACTGTGACCTCTTGGTTTCATAGGTTGACGCTCAACCACTGAGCCATGCCAGCTGTGTTCATAACTTTTTAATAGAAGCTAGTGAAATGTGGGATGTGTATATATTTTTCCAGTGCATATAATTAGTTGCTGTAGTTTTACAGAATGGGATGTGTAGGCAGGCTTGTATGAAGCCTTTCTTTCATTTTAGTCAACATGCTTGCAATTTGGGTAGCTGCAACAGATTTAAGGTGGTGCCCTGTGTTATGGCTTTATAGGGCAATGAGCTAGGCTTTCCTAGCCCGTGTGGATAACTGAAAGCAGGGACAGCCCATAGTCTAGCCAGCCATGTATTTCTTATTTTAAAAATAGCTCATTTATACTCAGCAACTCTACTCTTAGGTATTTAGCCAGGAGAAATGAAAACATATGTCCACACAAAAACTTGCGTACAGATGTTCATACCAGCATTCTTCATAGTCGCCAAAAAAGGAAAGCAATTCAAATGTCCATCACCTGAAGGATAGGTAAACAAAACGTAGTGAATCCATGTAAGAGAATATTATTCAGCAATAAAGAGCAATGAAGTACTGGTATGTACTGCAACATGGACATGCCTCAAAGACATTATTGTTAATTTAAAGAATCAGTTAGGAAATACCATGGTTCCTTTTATATGAAATGTTCAGAATAGGTAAATCTATGGAGATAGGAAATAGATTAGTTGCCATGGCTGGGGGAGGAGGAGGGAACAACTGTTAATGGGTATGGAATTTCTTTTTAAGAAGATAAAAATGTTTTAAAATTGATAGTGGTGGTGTTGCACAACTCTGTGAATATACTGAGAACCACTCAATTGTACACTTTAAATAGATGAATTGTAAGGTATATAAATTATACCTCAATAAAGCTGTTCATAAAATAATAGTTTAATTGTAACACTCCATCTCATAAGTGTGGGCTGGGAATAGTGAATTTCGTCCAAAGAGTACAGAATAGAAAGAGGGGAGGAAAAAGTAATTTCCCAGTGGTGAGACCTGACAAACACTACCTCAGGCAAGTGATTAAGGTTGACAAGGTATGGTGAGAATTGCACTTCTGTGATCTTCCTTTCCAAAACCCTAACCCTAGTCTAAATATGAGAAAAATATAAGACAAATCCCAATTGAGGGACACTCTAAAAAAATATCTGACTAGTATTCTTCAAAACTATAGAAGTCATAAAAAAACAAAGGAAGTTTGAGAAACTTATAGTCAAGAGAAGCCTAAGGAGATATGACAACTAAATGTAATGTGGTGTCCTGGATGGACTCCTGGAAAAGAAAAAGGATAGTAGGTTAAAAAAAACAACTAAGGAATTACTGAGAAACCAAGAGGCGGCATAGGTAAACACCTGAAATTGCTGCCTCGAACAACCACTTCAAAACTACAACTAAAGACAAAACAGACATCATCCAGAATCACAGGAAGGCTGGCTGAGTGGAAATTCTACAACTAGAAGGAAAGAGAAAAGCACACTGAGACTCAGGAGGTTCGGAAGTAAAGTGCAGAGGTATGGAGGCGTGCGCGAGGAAAGGGCTGGCTACTGAGGATACGGTTGTCTTTTTCAATTGGGAGGGAGTCTCAAGCTCCCAACGGCCCTGACTCCAGTTCCGGG
>NW_005361955.1:2988577-2997437 GCF_000412655.1 Myotis brandtii | reverse complement strand
GTGGGGTGGGAACTGGGTGGAGGGGAGTTATGGGGGGGAGAAAGAGGAACAACTGTAATAATCTGAACAATAAATATTTATTTAAAAAAACGAAGGAAATCTGAATAAAATATATACTTTAATAATAATATATCAATATTGGTCCATTAATTGTGATAAAGTTACATTAATGTGAACTGCTAATAACGGAAGAAACTGGGTGTTACCTAACTTCCCTTTACTTCAGTTTCCTCATCTCTAAAGTGGGAATAAATAGTATCTATTTCATTGGTTTTTGGGATTTAAATGATTTAAGCTATTTCAGGTATAATGCTTGGACAGTACCTAACAAATGGTAAGTGCTCAATAAATCTTAGCTATTATACTACGATAGTTACACTTTCTTTCAGATGTTTTACTTTAAAATGAGAGAGATTAATAAAAAATATCTAGCCCTAACTGGTTTGGCTCAGTGGATAGAGCGTCAGCCTGCGGACTGAAAGGTCCCAGGTTCGATTCCGGTCAAGGGCATGTACCTTGGTTGCGGGCACATCCCCAGTAGGAGGTGTGTAGGCAGCTGATTTCTCTCTCATCAATGTTTCTAACTATCCCTCTCACTTCCTCTTTGTAAAAAATCAATAAAATATATTTTTTAAAAAATCTACCTAGTGCAACTATTAGGCTGACTGCTTTATAACAAGTTCCAAAATGCTGCCCTTTACAATATTTATTAAGTGCTTGTAACAGAGGGAAGTGATAGGGAATTGAATATTTAGGTACATTTTTCTCTATAACCATCTATGTTTCCAATGAACTTGGAAAGGAGTGAAATAACATGTATAACTAAGGGGAAAAACATAAAGTCAATACATTATTTTAAATTCAGAATTAGTAAGGGACAAATAAATGAGAAATTGCTGTAACCCTATAAAACCCCATGCCAGAACAAGTAAATAGCAAAATTACCTAATTTTAATTATGGTTTTTTCACTGTCACCTTTATCTGACAGCCATCCTTGGGATCAGTAAAATCTCAGCAGGAAACTGCACAAGGAACTCTAAATACAGAAGCAGCAAGAAATCCAATTAGTCCCCAAATAAAAAACCACCCATCTTACAAATATTGTCCCATATAATAAAGATGTAATATGCAAATTGACCCTTACTCCATCACACCGCCACAAGATGGCTGCGCCCGCAGCAGAGGCGGGGTTCCTGTAATGAGCGATCAGCAGGAACCTGAGGCTGCATGGCACCAGGCTGGGGTGGGTGACCTGAGGCTGCACCCCCCCGCCTGGTGGGGCTTGACAGGGGTGGGGCCGGACGGGTCTGGACCTAGCCCAATGGGGTGGGGCTGGCCAAGTATGGGTCTAGTGTGATTTCGAGGAGCACGCAGGTAGGTGGGGACTTGACTCTGGGTCCCGCAGCGCACCCCAGACTCTGACAGGAGGAAGATTTTCATATGCATTTTACTAATTTCCTTTTATCTCTAACACTTCTGTTATAGAGAAAGGACAAATAGCAATATTAAAATATTTCCTCTAATTAATTCCCTTTTAATGTGCACAAATTTTGTGCACCAGGCCACTAGTATACATATAAAAGGTCAATCATACTTTTGCCCAAAATACATAAGGCCCAACTAAATTAGAATTTCAGGTAAACAACAAATATGTCTCAAATATTGCATGGAACATACTTATAATAAAAATTTATTGTTTATCTGAAATTTAAATTTAACTGCCTGCTCTGTACTTTTATTTGCTAAATCTGGAGACTGTAGGGTAGCCATGGATAATTATATTTTTCAATGTTTTTTATATTTTCTAAGATTATCATAAGAAAATAGAAAAAATTAACAGCAGCCTTTAAAAATATACATTTTCTAAGTAGTAATTCTGTAAGCCATAGTGAGAATGCTTTCTTTCTAGCAAAGGTCACTGACTCATAGCAAAAAACAAAACTAGAATTACAATAATTGATCTTTAAAGAAGTAGAAATATATCAAAGCACCAAGGTGTGTTTTTTCTAAATTCAAGCAAAAATGTTTTAAATAATAATTTAGAGGTTTTGACGAGAGAAAATATGAATAAATGAAAAAGAAACAGAGAGGGAGAACAACAGACAGAGACAGAAGGAGGCATGCAGTCAGACATAAAAAGAGAAAAAGACCAATGTGAAAGACAGGAGGGAGTAAGAAGGAGAGGGAGAAGGAAATAAGAACTCAGCATCGTAGGCTCTGAAGTACATGTCAGAGGTGACACAGCACTATACAGAGACACCATCTTCCTGTGATAGCCTGGCAGTACAGCTGGGGTTTGGGATGCCATAGTCAGAACAGCCCAATCAATGTCTTCCTAAGGACCAAATGCAATTAAACTGCGGATTGCATGTGACGGTATTCTGCCTATCCTGCTGCAAAGGAATCCTTTGCTTTTTGCTTAAGATGAGAGTATTAGAAATGAAGAAAGGAAGGAAGAATAAGTGAGAAAGGGAAGGAGGAAAAAGAAAGGGGAGAAAGAAGAAGTCTTCTGGGAGGGAAGAAGAAAAGAGGAAAGGAGGAAGAAAGGTTCCCAGCTTTCTCTTTAGTTATTTTTAAAAATATACCTCAACAAAAGAGAGACTTCATTTTTCAAAAAATGGACAATCTTGAATTTGGCTTAGGAATTAAACCAGTGTCTCTCTCTCGCTCGCTCACTCTCGCTCCCTCCCTCCCTCCCTCCCTCTCTCTCTCTTTCTCTCTCTCACCAAGAAGATTTAGTTGTATATTAAATTGTTACCAAGCCTAAAAATTCACGTTTTCAGAAAGAATTTTGTGGTACTATATTTCAGATCATTCAAAAATTGAAAAATGATATAAAATCATTTTACTACCAAAGATGGAGAAATTAATTCCTACTGCATGTATTTTTTAAAAGCATGTAGATATGGAAATTTTAGAGAAAAATATATTTATGTATCATTGAAATAAAATATAAATGTGGTCCTGGTTACAATGTGGACATATCAAAACTTTCTTATATGTGCCCCAGTTATCTGGAAAGAAAATGCCTAATATCAAGAAGCAAGGATAGTGAAGTAGTATTTGGGGTTGTTTAATTTAGAAAGAAGGCTGGATAATAGCCAATAAATTTCTTGGCTTTAAATAAGACCCTGGTGACATGTTTCATTTTGATTTCTGAGATTAATTAATTATGGGAAAAATCTTCGAATTTATTTAAAGGGTCACATGGGAAAAGTCATACACCAGTAGAGGGGTTTAGTCTAAAATTGAGGCGTTCCAAGATAGGATGACTGGCATGTGGAAAATTACTAAGAAACAAATAATGGCTAATGTTCTTGTTTTCCAAATTAGAAAGGAGAAATTATTTCTGATGCCACTGTAGAGATCATTAGGACCTTTATAAACTTTTTGGGGAAAGAACTTGCTGTACAGTGAGTCTGAGAAACTTTTCTGAATTGTTCGGAGTTGTATTTCTAGTACCTAGTACAAAATAATAGATTATTTACCAAACCTTCAAATGAAAGGCAGCTTCAAATCGTGATACATGGAGAAACTGGAAGATTAATAAAAAGGTTCAATAAAGAAAAAATACAAATCATTTTACCAGCCTGGAACTGGTTTTAGCAATTTAGCATTTGCTAAGATTACTGTAAAAGGACTGGGAAAATGAGTGCAGCTGCAACATGAGACTTTAAAGAAACCTACAACACTTCTGTTGAAAATTAAAATGCAAAGGTGAAGATTTATTCTTGGCTTCTCTTTTATCTATGCCTAAGAATAGTTTCACATGCTTCTTTTGCTTTTCAATTTTTGTTGTAAACAATAGAACATTTGAGAGCGTTTTCCACCATGAAATACACCCAAAAAATGAATGCAAATTTTTTCTTTAAAAAGGAATGTGATATGAGCAAAATATCTAGTCTAGAGAGCTAAATTTTAATTTGTCTTCTCCTCATCCTCTCTCCTTGTTTGTCTGAGGTTTTCTGCAAAGATAATAAAAAATAATGGCAAAGTCACATGTTTGATCACACACTCATTCTTCTTCCTCAACTTCCGTCTTTATTTTATGCCTCTCCTCTGTTGGAATTCTTTTACAACTTTTGATTACTTTTTAAGAAGTTGTACTAATAATTACTTTCAAAAAGCCATGCTAATAGTTTGTTCCACATATCAATTATTACTTTTGCCAGAAAAATCTAGAGCCATGATTTAATTCTTTTTTATACCAAATGTCCCTTGCCTAATCTCCAGATTTTTCAGCTTTCCACATACATTGCTTCACATTTTCCTATGAAAAAGATGCCTTTTTTTTAGAATTGACATTATGTAAATGTTATTCTTTTCACAGAAAATAGTGCTAAAGCTAAATTCATCCCTACAAAGTACATCAGTTTAGGTAAACAAATCTCAAATATACAATGTTCTCTGTTTGGTACAAGTAATGGTTGTGAGGAAAACAATCAAGTAATTTCAAAACTTACAAAGTAAATAGCTATAGTTTAATTCAAAATCATCAAGTTTTCAGTTAAAGCACTAAGTTATATTCTACAATATCTACTCTTCCACTTAGAACTGATCAGTATAATAAAACTCTGAAAATACCTTATTACTAATAATTACTATCCCAGGAATTCTGTCATATTCATGCAAAGAGTAAAACTTTCACTTTTGTGCGTAGTAGTAAGTAAAAGGGTGGACTTTAGTTTTTTTTCCTAATTTTAAAAGATTATTTATTCAGTAACTATATTTTTTTGGCCCTGCATTGGGATACAGGTGCAGTTCCTTTCTAGATTTCACATTGTCTGGAATGTTCCATGTTTTGATCCAAAATATACTTCATGTTCCACAAATGAGAGGAAGAGCTTGGAGGCCTGTAATGTTTTACAAAAGTAATTTTTAAAATTCTCTGAAAAAAATTAAGTGTTTTATATATTTTACTCACCTTTTTATGATCAATGGGATGCCCTTCCCCATGTTTTACTATTTTGCTAACTATAAAAGTAATACATGAATTTCTGAAAACCTCAGTATATATCAAGAAAAGAAACATCACCAGTATTCTCTACCCCAGAGATAAGACCTTTTAACAATTTGGAATATTGTCTCCAATTTGTTAGTCAATTTTAAATTTTATGAAAGTTTTGAATCTGCTTTTTAAATAATATATTGCAAATCCTCCATTTTTAACTTCCTGAGATGGGAAAACAATTTTGCTACTATTCTCCTCAAAAACAGTCCAGGATTTGAATATGTGAAATTGAGGGGACAGTTCAGAAATAAAAATATCTGTTATGACAACAGAGAGAAGTGCAGAAAAGGGAGTCAGCCTAAAGACAATTTATGCAAATTTTTATGCCCTATATACACAGCACAAACGGTTAAATTGCTTTGAATTTTTTGCAGATTTTTGGAGTAAATTTCACCCTAATAGCCCTTCTAAATCCTTTCCAGTATTTTTTTTTGTCTGAAAGGTTACTTATGCACTTGCAAGTGTTCAGAAAAGTATTAAGGTATAAGAAATGTCCATTTGTTTCAATATTCTAGGTTTAAATCCAATAATTCTTACAAATTTTCCAGTTTTTTCTGGTTTGAATAAAATCATGGCAAATAAATTATTTCCCTCAAAATAGTCACAAATAACAGTAATCGGGGTCTGAGATATTATAAACATATTGCCCTTTTATCATATGATGTATTTAAGGTTTCAATACTTAATCATTTCTGAAGACAAACATTTACTTCCTTGCAAAATTAAACAAACAAATATGAAGTCTTATCTAAGATTTAAATTGGGTGATGTATTACAGGATCTCAGTTTTGTTATTTTTTTCTAAGATAGTACTCATTTTGGATAGGTGTTGAACAAACATGCTTATGACTCTCATTGGCATGCAAAATAGTATGTTTTTTGTTATTGTTTTGTTTTGTTTTTGACAATCAATTCCCTGTTGCTGATGGTCTGGTGACTTAAACTTAGAAATTTTTTTCAAAATTTTTAATTAAATTTATCAAAATGACAGCACATGTTAGCTTTTGCTGTTTTTGTCCACTAAACATTAGCTAATTCTTTAAACTGGGAGGGGTTTTTTTTGCAAAGATCTAGAAACAGAAAGAAGGGGAGATCTGTTGCAAATATAATGGAATAAATTGTAATTATATTTTTGTAAGTAACTTGTAGATATGTAGTACAATTTCTTAGTAAATATTACTTGATTTCTCAGGCAATTTGTTTCAGACATTACATTCTCTCCCACAATACAAAAAAGTAATGTCACAAAGGTGAATTCTAAGATACTTATTGACAATAAAGGGCCGTAAGCACACAGTGGGCAAAAGTCCTAGCAAACTTGAAAAATATTTAACTGAACAATAATGGAGCAATGCCAAATGCTCAAAGTCACCAAAGATAATTTTAATTGTTGTAGATATAATGGTGTTCAATGACAGCTGTTTTGGAACAAAAAGGTTATTTCCTGCAAATTTCAGTAAGTTTTCTCCTAAAATAAACTCTCATTGATTGTTAAAATTACCAATTGTCCTTAATGGCAAATGGACACCAAAGTTGGCTAATTACTTTGAATATGGAGTCACTCCTACATGTTGATTTGTAAACACTATCTGGAGGAAAAATTAAAAGACATAATGTAACCCAGTGTTATTTCTCCCTATGGAGATATTACAGGACTCTTATGTAAGAGAAGTAGTTGAAAAAAATATCTAAAGCAAAAAGCACTTACAAACTGAATGTTGCAACTTTCCCAGTAAGCACAGCTTCCTCTCTCCTTTCCCCTCTCTTTTTTTGGAAATGACAAGAATAAGCTTTTTTAAAAACTAGATTTTGCTAAATGATAAATAAAAATATAATTATTTAACAAAAGAGAGTTAACTTATTAGCCAATAAAAATTTATTTTGTGTTCTAGCCTAATACGACTAGAATAAACTAATTTGGATTTGGTGCTTATTTATATATTACAAGTCTATTTTTAAGTTTATTTGACCCAAGGTTATCATTTTATGCATTACATATAATAGTCCAATGCTATTTTTGTTTTAATAAATTTTAATAATGTGTATTGACAGCTACTTGAGTAAAAATAATGTGGGGAAATATAAAGATAAAGAGGATACAGTTCCTATTCTTAAATCTAGAGACACAGTCATTCAGTTCATTTATTAATGCATTTTATTGCTTTGATTTTTTTTCTAGGACAACTAATATATATACATTATTTTAAAAATTGGAATGTTCACTAAAAAATAAAGAATAAGAATTACCTTGAATACATTCCACCATCCAGAGATAACCACTGTTAAAACATAAACTTATTTTTTTTCTGTTCCTCTGTATATAGAAATATATTTAAACAAGATATAGAGAGTTTTTTATGTTTTTAAAAAATTTTCGTTATCACTTTAATAATGATGAGAAAAGAACTGAAATTTTTAAAAAGAACTCTCATTAAGAATTCCCATTATCTTTAGATATTTAAGATTTTTTCTTTTATTTAGTTCTAGTTCTTCCTTGTGGGATCCTAACATTCAATTATATATGCTTGTTAGGTTGTATTCCAGTATTTTGTACTTACGTATTCCTTTTAAGAACCCTTGATTTTAAGCAAAACATTTATTAAGGCCTTTCATAGAACAAAATAATACATAAAATCTATGTTTTTAAAAGATCAAAAGGTAAGAGAAAATTTATATGAGGCTTAGTCTTCGCCAACAAGTAATTAAGCATGGAAGTAATTTAATACAATCGTGAGTATTTTGCCAACCAATAGTTTCAGAACCTAGTCATTTTGTTTCACTCTTTTTGCAGAATATAGTTAAAATTTTATTCTGTAGTAATACTATATTGACTTTTAAAAGGATAGATCTATATGTTCTGACATGAAAAGAACTTAAGTGAAAAATTCACAGAACCATGTATTTCAAATAATTTATGCTAAACAACTATAAAAATCCGTATGCTAAAGTACATATGTACTTCTATATGTATGAAAATACACAGAAAAGAGACTACCAAGAAATACCTCAATCTGGGAAGGGAAGTGGAAATGTGGGGATAGTAAGGGGGAACTTCTACAATTTATTCTAGATATTTCTGTATTCCTTTCAACAAAAGTAAAGTCATACATTACTGGTGCAATTATTTTTATTATTTTTATTTTATTTTGGGGGGTATGGAATCATTTTTAAATGAAAGAAATTAAGGTGGCCTAACATCATATTATCATTATATCAGCCCTTTTTACTGCTCTGAATTCTAGTCATTTCTGTTACCATCTAGCTAGCCTCTTCTAAGAAAATGGAAACCTCCTAGAGAAGATATATGCACTGTACCTTGCATTTCCCCCACTGCACTGGCATTACTGCCTTGGCATAGTAGGTTCTAAATATGACTGTCTTGAATGTATAAAATTATGATGTGGACTATGATTTAGAAGCCACTATTCTACCAGAGTAGCAAAACTATTACCTTATGGAGAGAAATCTACAAAGAGCTCTGGTTATGGATTTCATTGTAAGTCCTTTAATACAAAAGACATTGGAAATATTGCCCTTTATAGTGTAATGACTAGAAGCTTAGTTTAATAAACTTTAACCATGATTGGCATACACTTTTTTGAAAATAAGATCTGGGATAACTGGAAGTAACCATTTCTAGTACCACTGCAGGATCAGTTAAGAGCTGGCAAGAATGCGAAGAAAAGGGACTGCTGGTGGGAATGCAGACTGGTGCAGCCACTGTGGAGAACAGTATGAAGTTTCCTCAAAAAACTACAAATGGAACTCCCTTTTGACCCAGTGATCCCACTTCTAGGAATATGCCCCAAGAAACCAGAAACACCAATCAGAAAGGATATATGCACCCC
>NW_005361955.1:2974029-2988138 GCF_000412655.1 Myotis brandtii | reverse complement strand
GGGAATAAGGACACATATGTAATACCTTAATCAATAAAGAAAAGAAAAGAGCTCTGCAACAGGCACCATGTTTTTTGGTGTGAAAGAAAGAACTCTGGCACTCATTGGAATACAGCAACTAATGAAAAGAAAGAAGGTATTCAGTTTTATAATGTGAACATAGGAAGGAAAAGTGTTAAGGGAACCTATCCCTGACTGTTAATATTCACCGTGAACCTACATAGATATGGCCTAGTTTGATATGGCAAGTATAGTTGTGAATTGTAGTTAAATAAGAAAGTCAGTCTACTTAATCATTAATTATATTAATGGATTCCTAAGTGAGAAAAAACTGGATGGACATTTATTGCAGGTGATTTCTTTCATAAAACATACTTATACAGTACCAGATAGCTCCATTTATTCAAACTGACAGCTTCTTTCCAGATCTATTCTGATCCAGCCACAGAAATAGAAATGTGGCCAGGAATGCATTGACCCCTTCTTTTTTTTTTTTTTTCCCCTCTCAGAGTGGCCACAAAAGTACCAGGAATGAGTGAAGCAAGAAGCAAGAGAAATAACTTCCTTTAGGGGAGTGTAGACATGAATGTAAATGGAAAAAAAAAATAAGAGAAAAAAGAGACTAACTTCAAAAAAGCCACAGAATACGCACTTTCCTGAAAACGAAAGCATGTGACAATTTTTTTTTCCTTTTTAGTGAATTTATTGGGGTGACACTGGTTAACAAAATCATACAGGTTTCAGTTGCACAGTTCTACAACACATCATCTGTACACTGTATTGTGAGTTCACCACCCCAAGTCATAGACATTGACAATAGTATGGTGGTTGCCAGGGGTGGGGTGTGGGGAGGGTATAGGAGGGAAAATGGTGTTAGACAACCCCTGCATTCTTGAGACTCCTCTTTCTTTTCACTGTTTCTTTCTCATTAGCTTAAAATCATGTGCAAACCTCTCATCTTAAAAAATAAAAGTAAAAAAACCCACCTTGGTTAGACTCAGTGTATAACTTACCCTCTTTCCTTCACTGACAAACATGTCTAAGAGCCATTGGCATTCATTATCTCCACTTTCTCATCACAATTGGTAAACAGAAATGGCTAAAAGACTGGACTCAGGAGTTAGGTAGAGCTGAATTGTTTTGGAACTGTTGCAAACTAATTGTTTGACTGGTCAAGGTCTTTCTGTGTCTCAATGTACTCACCTGTAAAATGAGGGTGACAATAGTAATAATATTTCTTCCTGATCTCAGAGGGCTGTAGTGAACATTAAAAATAGCACTACAAGCCTACTACAATGCTTGGCTTGTAGTAGGTGCTCAATAAATGTTTTTGACTGGCATGTCTTCTACCTCCACCTCTGTTTTCACCAAAGTTTACCAGGCCAATCTTAGTTAACTTCTCTATGTCATCTGAGAGAATTGTCTGCTCTCTTCCTTTGACCTTCATTATGCCAGGCCATTGTCATTTTTCTACTTCTTTAGCTGTTCCTTCTCAGATTTCACCTATCCCTTAAAATCTCATCTTCCTCGGAGATTTCTCCTTAGCTGCCTCACTTTCTTGCTCTCCCTGGCAGTCTCATTTGCATCAGTGGGTTCAGTAGCTCGGTAAACAATGACTATTCCAAGTTGTATTTCCATCACAGAGCCTTTCCATGACCCTTATGTACAGGAGTAATTGTCCATGGACATCTTCACTTGGTTACCCTCCACAGACACCTAAAACTCAACATTTCTCAAACTGAGCCCAGCAATTGCTCACATCAGAAACCTGAGCATCAGCTTAGACTCATGCCCTTGAATGCAAAAGGGTTTTTTGTTTGTTTTAAAGGCCTTGGATCTTACCTCCTAAATATTTTTGTATGGCTACATTCTATTCATCCTTCAAGATTAAGCTCAGTACTATATCTTTGAGAAGCCTTCTCATTAACCACTCCCCTCCTCAACCTGAGTTAGATTTGCCCCATTCTTTGTACCCCCATGGCAACATGTGATAACACTTTCATAGCATTGTATTCTGCTTTTAAAAAGAAACTTATCTGTCCAGCCAGGTGTGGCTCAGCAGTTGAGCGTCAACCCTTAAAATCATTAGGAACCAAGAGGTCATGGTCCAATTCCCCGCCAGGGCATATGCCCGAGTTGCAGGCTCAATCCCCAGTAGGGGGCGTGCAGGGGGCAGCCAATCAATGATTCATCGTTTATGTTTCTCTCTCTCTCTCTCTCTCTCTCTCTCTCTCCCTTCCTCTCTGAAATCAATAAAAATATATTTTTTAAAAAGAAACTTATCTGTCTCCTCTGCAGGACTGTGAGCTCCCTAAAAGCCAGGTTTTTGTCTTTCAGCCAAACACGTGTGACGGAAGATGTGCTTAATAAGAATTTGAAAGTGAACCTACACTTAGCCCAGTGTTCAGCTTGATTAATTCCACTGCTATCTCAGGCATACGGTCAGTAGCCTAGAATTTAAATTGCTCAATGACTTTACAAACAATTTACAAAATATAAATCTGTTCCCAGATAAAGAAGAGTTAACTATATGCTAGAGTTCAAGGGAGCCTTGCCAAGTCAATAAATTACTTGGTGTTTGCTGAATACCAACTGTTTTCCTCAAATACTGAATATGTTTACTATTTCCATTTCTCACATTTCTTACTGAGAATAACTGGAATTAAACTTTTTTTTTCATGAGAAAGAAGAGATTCTTTTGGTAAGAGTAGCATTTTAAATGATGGTCCTTAAATACTTGAAAAGGCAATCTTCTCTGACTTGATTGGGACTTGAACTCTAATTCACATGATAGAGAACAATATTAAAAGTCTGGACTTATATTTTTAGTTCTAACAAAATTTTTCTGTTTACTACTTATGACCTTTTCATTATAGCAATGATTTTCAAATTATAATGTGCATAAGAAGTACACCCGAGTCAGGGAAGGAGAAAAGGAATCAAGATTGGGAATGATAGTGTGAATTTGGCATTATTATTAAAATACCACAAATACTTCACATTAAAACATGCAATTGTTAGTTTGCCAGAATTCTAAGATTTATCTTAGAAATAGTCACTAATTATATCACATTTTTTACATCAGGTAGTTTTCCTTCTTTCCCTACAGGTATAATTAAAGACATTAAATGCTATGGTTATTTGCCAGTGTCTAATGTTTAGGTATCACAGGTAAATCTAAATTGCTTTTAATTGCTCTTAATTCATTGGTTCATTTACAAATATTTGTTGAGTACCTACTATGTGCCAAGCAGAAATGCACTTTGAATGTAAAATATCAGAATTTGGGGGTTCTTCCTGTTTGAAATAGTGTTATTTTGAATATAATAGTAATTCAGTAAATGTGTGTTGACTCACTGATTAAATTTAGTGTAGAAAATACTATTATTTGAGCTCTTTTGAAATCTACACAAGAATGCTGTCAGAAAAGTTGCATTGTTAGAACAAATAAGTACCAGGAAATCCCTTTGGTAGTGGTAATACTTTAGTGATATGAAATATAAAAATTGAATTGGAGGATCATAATGTAAAGTTGAACAGTACGCTGAATACTTTTTAAACAAAAAAGGCAAATTTAAAGGAACTGTCTAACACATTTAAACTAGAAATGCACTTTTTAAGATTAGTCAAATAATATTCAATTCAACTTTTAAAAAGAGGGCCAAAGGATTTGGAAAATAATCTGTTATAGTAAATCCATTATAATATTATAATAAAATGAAGTGCTTGCTTTTTAATTCAAGATGTAGACTAAATACATATATTTACCAACTTTCCTTATGCTAAAAGCCCATTAAAATGATTAAGGCTACTACTAATCCATAAGGCATTTTTGTGTGAATTAGGAAAAAGTACCCCTTCATTCAGGTAGAATGAGTGTGTGACTAGGACTCAAGACCCTCTTTGTCCACTTGAGTGTCCCTTTGGGGCAGAGTTACAACCTGCACAACAATCTGCTGCAGCCCTGGAATAACAGAATGACAAATCAAGGTAAGTGTGTGGAGAAGGGAAAAGCAAATACATGATAGCTCTTATTCAGTAAGGGGAGGATATAAATAATCCTTTATTTTTCTCAACATCATTTTAAAAATTTGAGTTAAAATTCACATGCCATAAAATTCACCTTTTAAATGTACAATTAAGTGGATTTTAGTATTTCACAAAGTTGTGTAATCATCACCATGGTCTAATTCCAGAACATTTCATCACCCCCAAAAGAACCTTCCCTATCTTTTCCTCTTTTACACTCTGGCAACACTAATCTATTTCTGTCATTATGGATTTGCCTATTCTATTACATTTTATATAAATAGAATTATACAACATGAGGCCTTTTGTGACTGACTTCTTTCACTTGGCATAATGTCTAGCATGTGTCAGCATTCCATTCCTTTTTAGTGCTGAATAATATTCTATTGTATAGATATACCGTATTCTGTTTATCCATTCATCCATTGATGCACATTTGGATGGTTTCTACTTGTTGGCTGTTATTAATAATGCTGCTATGAACACTGGAATACAAGTGGCTTGACATTTTATAAGAGCTTATGAGGATTACAAGGCTGTTTGAATGTAAATGACTCTAGACTGCCATGCTCTTGGTTTTGTATTACCTACCTTCCTGCAGTTTCTTTCTTCCTTAAAAAAATTTTTTTAATTTACTTTTCACCCAGCCCTCTCTCCCCTCTGGCAACCATCAGTTTGTTCTCTATATTTAGGTCTGTTTCTGTTTTGTTTTGTTTCTTTAGATTCCACAAATAAGTGAAATTATATGATATTTATCTTTCTCTCTCTTCCTTATTTTACTATATACCCTTTTGGTCCATCCATGTTGTTGCAAATTGAAAGATTTTATTCTTTTTTATTGCATAGTAATATTCCACTGTGTATGTGTATATACATATTGTATCTTTTTAAAAATATATATATATTTTTTATTGATTTCAGAGAGGAAAGGAGAGGGAGAGAGAGATAGAAACGTCAATGATGAGAGAGAATCATTGACTGGTTGTCCCCTGCACGCCCCCGACTGGGGATCGAGCCCATAACCCAGGCATGTGCCCTTGACCGGAATCGAACCTGGGACCTTACAGTCCCCAGGCCGACACTCTATGCACTGAGACAAACCAGCCAGGGCATATTGTATCTTTTTTATCCATTCATCTATTGATGGGCACACCTAGGTTGCTTCCATATCTTTTTTTTTTAATTTCTTTATTAATTATTACATATGTGTCCTTATCCCCACTTTATGCTTCCACATCTTGGCAATTGTAAATAATGCTACAATGAACATAAGGGTACATAATATTTTTGAATTAGTGTTTTTGGAGTTTTTTTGGTTAAATACTTAGAAGTGGAATTGCTGGGTCATATGGCAGTTCTATCTTTAATTTTTTGAGGTATCACCATACTGTTTTCCATTGGCTGCACCAATGTACAATTCCTCTAATGGTACACATGGGTTTCCTTTTCTCCATGTCTTCACCAACACTTGATATTTGTTGAATTTTTTATGTTTGTCATTCTGACAGGTATGAGATCTTATCTCATTGTAGTTTTGGTTTGCATTTCTCTAAGGATTAGGGATGTTGAGCAATTTTTCATATACCTGACAGCCATTTGGATGTCTTCTTTGGGAAAATGGCAATTCAGATCCTTTGTCCATTTCTTAAATAGGTTGTTTGGTTTTTTTGTTATTGAATTGTATGGGTTTTTAAAAATTATTTATTTGTTTGTTTGTTTATTTGATTCCAGAAAAAGAGAGAGAGGAAAATTGATGTGAGAGAGAACCATCAATTGGTTGCCTCCTGCATGCGCCCTGGGTATATGTCCTGACATGTGCCCTGGGTATGTGCCCATAACCCGTAACCTGGGTATGTGCCCTGACATGGAATCGAACCTGCCACCTTTTGGTGTATGGGGTGATGCTCCAACCAACTGAGCCACATGGACCAGTGCTGGATGAGGGGTTTTTTTTTATCTATTTTGGATATTACTCCATTATCGGATATGCAATTTGCAAATATCTTCTCTCATTCAGAAGGTTGTCTTTTCATTTTGTTGATCGTTTCCTTCACTATGCAGAAACTTTTTAGTTTGATGTAGTTCCTTTAATTTAAATTTTTTTTCAAGGGGGGCGCTTTTTGTTGCCTTTACCAAAGGAAACATGTCAAGAAGATATTGCTAAGACCAATGTCAAAGAATTTACTGCCTATGTTTTCTTCCAGGAGTTATATAGTTTCAAGTCTTACATTTAAGTCTTTAATCTATTTTGAGTTAATTTTGTATATAGTGTCAAATGAGCCACTTTCTTTTTTTGTGTGTGTATATCTGTCCAGTTTTCCCAGCACCACTTATTAAAGAGATGTTCATTTCCCCACTTTATATGTTTGCCTTTTTTGTCGTATATTAATTGACCATATAAACGAGGGTTTCTTTCTGGGCTCTCACTTCGGTTCCATTGATCTATGTGTCTATTTTTTGTGCCAGTAATGTACTGTTTTGTTTTTTTATAGCTTCGTAATATAGTTTAAAATCAGAGAGCATGATACCTCCCATTTTCTCCTTTTTCCTCAAGATCACTTTGGCTATTCAAGGTCTTTTGTGGTTCCATATAAATTTTAGGATTATTTGTTCTAGTTCTGAAAAGAATGCCATTGGTATTTTGATTGGGATCATATTAAATCTATACAATGTTTTAGGTAGTATGGGCATATTAATAATCCTTGCAATTCTTAAGTAAGGTATATCCTTCCATTTATTTGTGTCCTCTTTAATTTATTTCTTCAATATCTTATACTTTTCTGAGTACAGATCTTTTACCTCCTTGGTTAAATTTATTCCTAGGTATTTTATTATTTTTTTTTTGACGTAACTATAAATGGGATTGTTTTCTTAATTTTTCCTTATGATCATTTGTTATTAGTGTATACAAATGCAACAGACTTCTGTATATTAATTTTATATCCTGCAACTTTACTGAACTCATTTATTAGTTCTAACATTTTTAAAATTAAATTTATTGGAGTCACATTGGTTAATAAAAGTATATAGGTTTCAAGTGTATAATTCTATGATATATCACCAGTATATTGCAGTGTATGCTCACCACCCAGAGTCAAATCTTTTTTAGTCATGATATATTTGAACCCTTTTACCCTTTTTATGCCTCCCTTCCCTCTGAGTTTTTGTTTGATCTTCTTGTTTATTTGTGCTGCATACTAGTTAAAGATATTTAGAAATTAACCTACTGAAATTTTACTGAGAGAATAAATGAATAGTTATGAGATATTAAAATCATAAAAATACTTTGAGGAGGAAAAAATATCCATGTCATGGTGGTAGGAAGAGATGCTGCCAAGCTGTGATGTCAATAAACAAAGTATTACTCTTCAGTAAAGCACACACATCTCACCACCTCCCTCCCACTATAGTACAAAAGTTTCTATGCATATAAATGCAATTCATAATCAACCTACCAGTTGTTTAAACATTTAAGATGCAGTAGAAATGCAAAACAGAAGGAAAAAGTCACCTGTTCCGAAGTGTCACTTCCAGAAAGGGACATCATTTTCTTTAGATGTATGAAAAATGCTCCTTTAGGTGTAATGCCAAGGCTAGCAAGCTGAAGACTAGAAAAACATCTGTATGATGACCACAGTAGCAAAAAGCCTGTTGGTATTTTAGTTCATGTCCTTTAGACATTTAAGAGATGGGTACCTACATGCCTAAAAACACCTTTTTAAAGGGGCATATGCATTATTAAAAAATCATTGTAGGAACAGAACATCTGAAATCACTCTCCTAGGAAGCCCAGTTCTTAAGCTGTAGACTCAAAATGCTCAGTCCTCAGACTCTGCTCAAAACAAAACTTGTTTATCAATAGTAGTTGTTCCATGTATCAAGAGCAAAGTTGGCACATGGGTCCCAATGTTCAAAACAAAATTACATTAATAAGAACAGAAAGGTCTGTGATTGCCTAAGCAAGGCTCAGTTTAGTAGCTGGGCTGGGGTTTACATACATAAATATTAATAAAATTTGTAGACATAAATGTTGAAAATGCAACTTCTAAAGGTGATTAAAATTTGACATTCCTATTGTTTCAATAATAAAAACTCATTGACAGCCTGTCACTTGCCATAAGCTAGGGCTACAAACATGAATTTTAAAAATCCCTGTCTTAGAGTGTAGTACATGGGAAATTTTTGTTCCTTCCTCTTAATTTTCCTGTGAACGTAAGCTGCTCTCAAATAATAATAAAGCCTTTTTAAAATCGCTTGTATTCATGGAGTTTACATTCTAGTGCAGGTAGACAAATAAACAAATAAAAGTTTTAAAAGTAATTTCAGGTAGCGATTCATGGTACGAAGAAAAATAAAACTCTTAAGAGAATAAAGAACAATAGTGATGGAAGACCTCTTGATGACAGGTGACACTTGAGTTATTTACTCAATAGTAGGCATGGTCTTGCAAGTTAAACACTCAGCAACCAATCATTGATTGCCCACCTATTTGGTTTTAGGCGTTGCAGTGCAGTATGTCCTGGGCATGAAAAGATTAATAAACCATGGCTTCTGCTGTCAAAGCACTTAATCTCACTAAGGGAAGAGAGACACTTCACCAACACCCTATACCAAACTGCAGCAAGTGTTAGACCAGGAGCCTGCACCAAGTGGCGAGGAGCAATCCGAGCACAGAGGAACATGATGACTCCCAGGGAGGACTTCCAGAAGGGAAGATTAGGGTGTTTCGATGCTCCCCAACTTTTAGCACAGGATACTCATTTGTACAACCCAAATAGAGGGTAAAGGATGCTAAAAGAAGAAAACTTCTGGTGGCTGAAGGTGTCCATCCAACCCAGGTTCGCCAGCTTTCCCAAAGCTTAGGGGACTTGTATCTACTGAAATCTGTTCTTGGCACAGATACACAGGTATTGTTGTGTGGTGGTGGGTTTTTTTGGAGGGGGGTTGTTGTTGTTGTTAACAACTGAAACTACCATAACTACCTTTCCCCAGGTCCAACTTCCTTGCCCATTTCTCAGCCTGAACATATTTATGCCCTTAGGTCCTCTGAAATTCCGTAGGCAATGGTTCTCCCAGCAATGAACACATTTTACAGCTCGCCCATGAAAGACTTTGAGTTAAAAAATTTTCAGTAGAGAAACTTTTTTGATAAATCCAAAATTTCCCAGAGCAAATCAAACCAACTTTTAAACAAAGGACTTAAGAACAACATTTTAAAAACAGTTTGAAAGTTTTATGATAAAATGTGCTTTGGGGATTTTGAGGGAGGTTGGTGAGGGTATAGAAGAAACAAGGTGGACCATAAACTGAAACTGATTATGGGCATGGCAGAGGTCGGGGAATGAAGGTAGGTTGGGCTGGGCGGGGTGGGGTTGTGAAGTGTCATACTATGTCATACTATTCTGTCTACTTCTATGTTTTCCATCACAGAAATGTCTGTGTTTTAGTTTTATATGGCAAAGTCTAGGGCCTATAAATTCATAGAAGGATCTGGGGCCCATCACTATTTCAAAATCTACCCATTAGAATAGTGAAATTTTTTACATGCAAGAAAGTAGAGTGTCCATGTAGACACCATGATGACTAAATATGCATATATGAAAAGAAAACCTTCACTTAACATCCAAATTGGGCTTTACTATATTGAGTGACTATCAGAAAAAAAAAATCTCAATGCTTTAACCCATTTAATAAACAACATTTATTGAGTTCCTACTAAGAGCCTACCTTGGCATTTTCTCATCTTATCTCATTGATGAGATTATGAAGATATATTTCCATTTCAGAAATGAGGAAGCTAAGCCTCAGAGAGGGTGAGTTTCCTGCTCAAGGTCACAATGAGTAAAGATAAAGGTTAGGACTCTTTCCATTCTACCAGCACTTAATTAAAACAAACCTCTTGAAAGGAAAAGACAAGTGGAAAGTAGGACAATTTTCCTGTTCTGAAAACTCTGCCACCCCAAGGTGAACAGGAAAGCTCTTCTTCCCAACATCTGCTACTCTACTTCCTACCTCTTAATACTTAGAGGTCAATCTGATATACAAAGATGGGTCAATTTTTAGGGGGGGAAGTGGAGAAATATTGATAAAGCAAGGCAAAATGTTCTCTTTATTATTCCCTGAAAATCAGAAGTATTTTTTAACCTTTAAAAGATGTTTTCAAACCAGTAAAACCTTAAAACTTGAATAGTCTAGCTCAAAACTACTGAAACTACCAAATGGAATTTCTTGGAATTAAATAGCATCATTAATTTCATAGGTGTCCATAAGTTATGAAAAAATAAAATATTCTCAAAAATAGGGAGTTATTTCATTCAATATTAAAGAAAAGTGTATTATTGAAGAAATGGCCTTAAAATTATGTCTCCTTCAATTTTTTTCCAAAATTGAGTTACAAGCCTGGCTTTGGTACTTAATACTTTGTAACAAATAGGCAAGTCATTTGGTGAGGGGCAAGAAAGGAGGGACAGAATAGAGAAAGGAGGAGAGAAAAGGACCTTAATAATATTTGGAAGTTGCAGGTGAAAATTCATAGTTAGATTTAAAAATCATGTGTGGGAACATAATAGAGTCATTTAAAAAGTAGATTTATTTGTAGATGTCAACGTGTGTGTTTAACCTGTTCAGCATGTTGAACTAGTTATACTTTTTTAAATTTTAAGTTAAGATCTTATAAATCATCTGAGAATCTCTGGTGTTTATAGACTGATAAATGGTATCTCAGGTAAAGAGGAGGAGCAAACGTCAGAGCCGTGCTTGTACACAGCTGCGGCAAGTAAGTGACTCGATTGGATGACTGGAAACGCAGCACATTACTTTTCTAAACTCATCCGCAAAATGGTTACAGGCCCCTATTAATGTCAACGCTGTTTGTGCTGAACCCTTGGAAAATAAACTTTTTGTTATGATTTAAATTTTTTCCCCCTTAAAAAGTAGTTTACCACCCTAGCTGGTTTGGCTCAGTAGATAGAGCATTGGCCTGCAGACCGAAGGGTCCTGGGTTCAATTCCAGTCAAGGGCACATGCCCAGGTTGCGGGCTCAATCCCCAGTAGGGGGCATGAGGGAGGCAGCCACTCAATAATTCTCTCTCATCACTGATGTTTCTCTCTCTCCCTCTCCCTTCCTCTCTGAAATCAATTTAAAAAAATGTATATTTTTAAACAAGTAGTTTACCTGACCAGCCAATGTGGCTCAGTGGTTGAGCATCAAACCTATGAACCAGGAAGTCACGGTTAAATTCCCGGTCAGGGCACATACCCAGGTTATGGGCTTGATCCCCAGTGGGAGGTGTGCAGGGGCAGCCGATCAGTGATTTTCTCTCAGGATTGATGTTTCTATCTCTCTGTCTCCCTCTCCCTTCCTCTGAAATCAACTATGTATGTATATATTTTAAAAAGTAGTTTACCAGAATTTAAAAATACCTGGCATCTTCTGTGAGACTCTGTTTACATATAGTTGGAGTAAAATGGGAATCAATTCAGTTATGACCAACTCCTGCTAGTAGATCTGTACTTTCTTCCCAATATAAAAACATAGTATGCAATTATGAACCTGGGACCAAAGTTCCCCTAGTTAGAAGAAAAGCCAATATGTCGACACATCTCAAATGAGATAAACAACTGAGCATTAATTGCAAAAAAATAAAATAAATAAAATACAAACACACACACACACACACACACACACACACACACACCCCCCACAGGATCAGAAATTTGGAAGGAGCCCTTGTCGTTGAGGAAAATGAACCCAGGCACAATCTTTTGTCTCCAGAAACTACATATGGATCCAACTGCATATGTGCACTGTTGCAGGGTGGAGACCATGTGCTGTTTATCATTTTATCCCGAGCACTTAGCAGAGGCCTGGCATAAAATAAGCACTCAATAAATGTTTGTGGAATGAAAGAATTTTGCAACTATATATTATACAGTGTTTTTCCAACTTTTTAAAATGTGGCGCACAGTAAGAAACATTTTATACCAATTCCTGGTACACACAAATGCACATACATAAATAACGCAAAATTATGAAACAATACTTTCTTTAATTTGAGAGGTGCTTTCTGATAGTTTCTCTTCTGATATGTTTTATTTGACATTAAAAAATACTGGTTATGATCCACTAAACTGATTTTAATAAGCTACCAACGGATCAAGAACAGTAGTTTAAAAGACAGATTTATATTATTTGTGTTTGTATTACTTAACTTCTTACATTTATAAGCCTCATTAACTACAGATCACTTTTGAAAAATCACAAAATGTTTATATTTACAAGGGAATTTAGAAAGTATTCAAGTCAACTCTAAAATGTTGCACCAGTTATGAATTCACTACGGTGAGATTCCCTTCAGTCAATGTAGTTGAATTGGCACTTTCCCAACCAAAGCAGATTGGCCCTACTTCACACCATATAAAAATTAAACTCAAAACGGATCACAACCTAAAGGTAAGAGCTAAACCTATAAAAGTCTTAGGAGAAAACTTCAGAGTAAATTTTCATGGCTTTGGATTAGGCATTGCTTTAACACCAATAGAAAAAAAATAAATTGGATTTTACCAAAATTAAAAAACCGTTTGCTTCAAATGACTCCATGGAGAAAGTAAAAACAACTTATAGGATAGAAGGAAATATTTACAAATTATATGCCTGATAAGGGACTTGTACATAAACAAATAAAAAGACAAATAACCCAATTTAAAAATGCACAAAGGATTTTAATAGACTGTTCTTCAGAGGATATACAAATGGGCAATAAACAGATGAAAAGATGCTTGTGTAATTAGTCATTAGGAAAATGCAAATCAAAACCACAATGAGATACCACTTCACACCCACTAGGTTAGCTAAACTACAAAAGACAGACAACAAAGATGTAGAAAAATTGGAATCCTCATAAACTGCTGATAGGAATGTAAATTGGTGCAGCTGCTTTGGAAAACAATCTGGCAACTTTTTAAAAATTAAAAATATAGAGTTACCATATGACCCAGAAATTCTGCTCTGAGGTATATGCCCAAGAGAAGTGAAAAATATGTCTTTTTTTTTTTAACGATGTGAATCTTAAATTATTATTATTTCTTCCTGTCACTTACACCAGAGGTGGGGGGTACGGGAAGGGGAAGGGAACAGGAGAGGGGGGTTGCCTCCCCCCCTAAGGCACTGAGTGGAGAAGCAGCAAGGAGGGAGGGTGGAGGCCACACTGTCCTCACTCCCTAGGGATGGGCCCCAGGTCTCCCCAACCTTGGGCTCCCCTATCACCTGAAATGCTAAGATGAGGCCCAGAGCAACCCGACCTCCCCCTACCCCAATATATTACAACATTACTTTTTAAATAGATTCAGGGACTGGTCCCACTACCCTCCTCCCCGTGACCCTCCCCCCCACAATTGGGGGGTACCTGGGCAGCTGTGCAAATGGGCATAGGGGTGCATGGGAGGGAGAGCACCGGGCCCCTGAACCTGCCCCTTTTAAGGAGTGTTCACAGCAGCATTATTCCTAATAGCCAAAAATGGAAACAACCCAAATATTCATCAACTGATACATGAATAAACAAAATGTGATATACTAAATATTATTTAGCCATAAAAGTAAATGAAATACTGATATTTGGTGAGCCTCCAAAACATTATGTTAAGTAAAAGAAGCCAGTCACAAAAGACCACATGTGATACCATTTATATGAAATGTCCAAAGTAAATATGTCTATGGAGACAGAAACTGATTAGTGGTTGCCTAATTTGGCGGCCCCTAATGGGAATGACTGCTAACGGAGGGAAGGTTTCTTCGGGGGTGATGAAAATGTTCTAAAATTACATGATGGTGATGCTGGCACAATTCTGTCAATAAATTATAAATAATTAAATTGTACATTTAAAATGTATAGTATTTAAATGTTAGATTTTTGTAAATTTCATCTCAATAAAGCTGTTCTTAAAAATAAAGCAGTTCGGAACTCTGGAATGATCAAGAAGTAGGGTGCAGTCCAACCTATGAGGGAAGGGGGGGGGGGGGAGTGGGGAGATCAACCAAAGGACTTGTATGCATGCATATGAGCATAACCAATGGACACAGAC
>NW_005361955.1:2972945-2973908 GCF_000412655.1 Myotis brandtii | reverse complement strand
TCAATGGGGGGGGGGGAAGGAGACTTTAAACAATAAAGAATTTAAATTTTAAAAAAAGAAGAAGTAGGATGCATACAGCACTTCCATGCCGGAGTGTAGAATGTTAAGCCATGTCAACGTGACTGCCCACGTGGCCGGCAAAGAAACAGGGCTTTTCGGTGGTCGATGAGATGGTCTCCGAAGTCCCTACAGGGCGACGGCTCTCCGCCTCTCATGTCCGGGGACGCGTGGAAAGACACGCATTTATCGGCTGAAGCTCTGAGTCGTGGCTGAAGTGATGATTCTCATCCTCACAGCATTTTACTTCACATTACAAATGAGGAACTTCTGCCCTGGAGGGAAAAGATCGAGGCATCCCCAGCAAATGAAGATGCTTAAAGAATGGAGAGCGTCTTGGGCGAGTAATGGAGAAGCTCCTTGAAATCGGGGACTGGACTCGCCTCCACCGCCCGAGGGCCAGGCCTAGACCGGGATGTTCAGCAAGTGAGACGGGAGGAGGCAGAGAAGGGAAGGCCTGCAGCCGGCTCGGAGGCTTTGCGGTCGGGCATCTGCCAGCTCCTCGGACGGCCCGATGGAGAGCGGCAGGGAGAGCAGCTGCCCGCAGGCACCTGTGCTTCAGGGGCAGCAGGGCCCAAAGCTTTCTCAAACTGGGCAGCTTGGGGTTCCCACCGCCACCCCCACCCCACGTGCCGGGCCCCGCCGGGTCAGAACCACTGTCAAAGCATTAACGACAGTCTGTGCACGGGGTTCAGAAGTGCTTTTCATGATTAAAACTAAAACCCCGTCGCTTTCAGTGGCTGGTTACCTGTGTGAATCACAAATGCCAAAGGGGGACTTTGAAAGTGTGTCGCTCCAGGATGTCAGACTGAAACAACAGGTGACCCGGCGTGTGTTTAGTGTCTTTTCGTAAAGAATGTCCCTGAGAAGAACGACGGGGACGGGGACGGGGGCCGGGGCCCGGGG
>NW_005361955.1:2958594-2971189 GCF_000412655.1 Myotis brandtii | reverse complement strand
GAAGAAGCTAAAGGTTTTCTTCTTTTCTTGGGGACAAAATGTAAAACTAATTCGCGTGAGTTATCATCTGAAAACAAAACCAGGCCAGACGCTGCGCTGCGCTGTGTGGAACCCCTTGCTGGACGGGACACCTGAGTTTGCAGCGCGCTATTTCATGTCAAGTGCTGTTATCACTCATGGAACCAGTCGTACCTGGGGTTGCTGAGGGGACAGGGTTGCCGCACCCTCACAATGGAAGGGCCCGGGCAGCAGGTCTCGGGCAGGTCCCAGGTGCGGGTGGTACCTGCCTGGCTGCAGCCGAGGGGTCCGTCCTCACCGAAAGCAGAACCAGCCTGGTGGTGCCGAAGGGCGTAGGAGACCCTCTGGGCAGAGGCTGGCATAGACGGTCACTGGGGCTTTTCTCTGAAGGGAACACCTTCCACTCCTGCTAAACTTTTATAGAAAACACTCCGAGAGGCTCCCAGTTAGCATTTGGAGTGATATGTCCAAAGAGCCTGCTCAGGTTTTAAAACAATTTCTGTGTTGTCTATGTTAAATCAGATTCACTCTGAAGTTAATACATTCCGTAGTATTACTTCATACACACAAATTTTAAACTGACGCTGAGTTCGCCCCAAAGTGAAGTTATTACAAAACCATCCATGTTTGTCATACTGTGTACTTCTCATAATTTTCTCCTTTATTTAAATGAGATGATATTTGATATTTCACTTGCTAATAATTATATCTTAAATTAAAAGATCTTAGAATCCACTAGTGACTATGCAGTCTTTTGCAACTCACTGGGGGGAAAAACTCGTGATATAATTTTTTTAAATGAAATCTTTTTCATATTTGTTTCTAGCTTTTACAAGAACTGCTATAAAAAGCATGGCATCGTGAATTATAAAAGTTTGCAGAACTCCAGAGCTAAGTTTTTTGGGGCACTGTATTTTTCATTCTTTTAAATTTAAAGGAATATAATTTCTTTTTTAAAATCTTTTTAAAAATTGATTTGAGAGAGAGAAATATCAATTTGTTGTTCCTCTTATTTATGCATTCATTGGTTGCTTCTTGTATGTTCCCTGACCGGGGATCAAACCTACAACCTTGCCGTATCAGGGCGATGCTGTAACCAGCAGAACTCTCCAGCCAGGGCTATAATTTCTTTTTAAAATTACTGTGATTGGTATTTTTAATAATTAAATACACTATTTTCTTTGAAGAGACTAGTTTTCTTAATGTTCGTTTCTTTGTATATTTCAGAATTACATTTAAAAATAATGATAATTTTTAAAAATCACAATATAATTTCAGAATCACTGTGACATTTAAATTATATTATCCCCGTGTATTAAAATTTATACAGGAGAAAAAGTGTGACTTTAGGAATATGCATTAGAAATGCATTATTGATCACGGCTAATTGCTTTTAATTAGTAAGTAATAGGACTATAAACAAATACGTATATTCTGTTAATTCTCTGAAAATGGGGATATTTGCGACTAACTTTAATCATCAAAATAATTATGTGTGTGAAAGCAGTGTGAAAGGCATGCTGTGAAAACATATACAAGTATTAATACATTTCACTTAGTTTTCAAATTGTGAAATGGTTGTTAATAACAGGAGACCATCGTGAAGTAGGGAAAATACGTTAAAATAATACTTTACAAATGTTTTATATATCCTGGCCCATACTTTTACTTCTTTTATAAGATCTACATATGCCCAATGGATAGGACAGAAAATGTTAGTAATTCTAATTTGTGGGTGTTGTTCTGCTGAATTCATTGTCATTTGAATTTGGAAATATATGTCATAAGGTGTGGCAAATGTACTGGAACAAGTTTTTGGTCTCATAAGATTCCACTAAATAAATTTCGTCATAGAGGATTTTTTTGAATCACAAATCCAGAAAACTTGATTAAGTCGCCAGTCTTTAAAGTGTAAAAATATGCCCCCTGCTTTAAATGTTAATCTGAATTTCTAACTTGCTTTTCTTAGTTTTTTCCTAGGAGAGCTCCACATTAGGGTAGTTGACCTCTTGAGCTGTCCCTTTCCTCCCTTTTAAAGCTGAAAAGAAACAAAAAGGGCAGCGATTTAAAATGCTTACAAAATTCCTTCAAAACTGATCTAATTTGACTCTAAAAAATAAAATAAGATCTGTTAATAACCATGTTGAAAGTATAGATAGACCCAGAATATTACATTTCAGTTAGTTTGATGGCATTCTAGATATAAAATATTAAGTTGAAGCTTATTTGTAATCTTCATGGGTTTTCTTATTAACTATTTGTATTTTATCACAATACAGAAGTAGATTTGGAGGAGTTATAGGAATATGTTTTATAAAACATTATTTTATAAAAATGTCAGGTTTTAGTTTTTATTTACCTAAAATACTTAAGTAGGTTCTTGAAAGGAAATCGGCACCACTACAATAGGCCGTATTTTGGGGAAAACTTTTGCAGATATTAAGACAAAAGCTGTCACCAATAATATTTGCTGAAGAAAAAAGAAAAAGAAAAACTATCACCAATAATAGTATATGCTTAAATTATTTTTTATTTTAAAAATGGGTTTATGTAATCTTAATATTTTTCTTCAACAATCAATGCAAACCAATATTTTAATAGTGGACATTTAATTCAGAATATGAATGTTTATATTTTTAACCGTTTCAGTTATTATAGCGGGGCAAGTCACTATCCTTTCTAACTCTCCATTTTCTTATCTGTGAAACGGGAAAAGCATTGCAGTTATTTTACCGTGGGTTTTTTGTATGATTTTAAGACTTTGTAAGCAAGCCTTTGTAATGTGACCTTGGCCCTGAATATAATTGAGCTGATATTTTAAAGAGAACTTTTATGATTATCTGTGTTATAGCTAAATAACGCTTTTACAAATGCTAATAGTTCACCCGGTACTAATTTTGAGATTATTGTTAAGAATGAACTGAAGATAATGCTTGCCGTGAGGTGATCCATTTACAAAATGTTTGTGGAAATATTTCGTCATTATTCAATTTTAAATTGTCATCATTCCCTGATTACTTCGGATAAAAATCAGCCTAATAATTATTTTTGTTTTGTTGATATTATCGTTATGAGTCTCACAGTGGACGCAGTGTGGATCCTCTTGTGTCAGTAGTGTATGTCTAATGCATCTAGAAGGCGCCTTTTGTGCTTTTTAAAAAAAATAAAGTTCTATTCCTTGTGTATATTTATGGTGCACTCTGTGAGAAGTTATTGTATGTTACCCAGGAGCAAGTTTTTTTTGTATAATGAGGGCTATGAACCTTTGGATCAAAAGACAATGTAGTGTCGCTGCTTAAAAAACGAAATGGTGTGCTTATCGTGAAAACTGGGTCTTCTTTCAACAAGCTGTAACCAAAAAATTAGGCTTTTAGTAGCTTAAAAAGTGATAAATTCTCCTTATGAATTGTTAATTAATACATTTTATTGTGAACTGTCCCCTATGCAAGAAAGTAAGAGACTTGGTTTCAGGCCTGCACCCCACTGTGTTCCTAGAATATAGAGCTATAAAGCCCAAGTGTGGACATAGCTAAAAGGAAGGGGAAGCAAAGGGCACAGAAAGGCTTAGGCCAGTGCCTGTCGGTGAGTGTTCCATTTTTGTGGGCTTTCCCTTTTGGGGTGCAAAATGGGGAGTGGCATTAACTTCTTCTCTATTAATAGTATAGCTTGGGCTTTCTCAGAGTCATTGCTTTACGTTCTATTCCTCTGACTAGGTCACTTGCAATTTGAAAACCTTTTTTGGGGACAATGAGTTTCTTTTCCCTACTGCAATTTCTCAGATATAAAGGAAAGAAATGAAGCCATCAATTTATGTAATATAATCAGTTAAAATAGAGATTTCAAACCTTGCCGTCAGGATTTAAACTAGATCACATAATGGTTTAGTTCAATTGGGTTCAATATCTGTTTAGGGAACATCCCCCCCTCCCCCCCCCCAAAGCATTGATTTTAGAAAATAAATTCATTGCAAGTTTTAACTGATTTTTAAAAGGTTTAATTTGTGAACTCCTCTAAGAGAATTATAGTATGTGGTTAAGACTAATTAAGACATATTTCCTGACCTTTTGAGAAGAGTTCAGATTAGTATAAACCTGGGGTAAGAAGTCCTTCACAGTTTACCATAGATAAGTAGACAGTAGATATGAGGGAGGTAGAAAAATAGGGAAATACCCTGAGTAGGAGTGTAAGAGATTTCTGTATGCTCAACTCCCACAGTCAGCAGGTTGCGTAGTTACTGAGCATAGAACTAAAATATAAGGTTGGTTTCTAAGAATTTACCCTGCTCCTCGATGACATCATAGAATTTTAGAATAGCTTTAAGTTCTAAAGTCGCCATTTAGCACTGTTATTCTCCCTGGCCCTATAAGTTGCCTCTGGGAAAGTGAATAGAAAGAGGATATTCGTATCCTGTATGTCTAAGGAATAAATTTTCCTTTATAGTGAAGGCAGTGGGGAAACATACCTGTCAGACTGCCAGAATGCCACGATGAAACACTGCAAAGAACCCCTTAACCTTGACCCCACCTCACTGGCTGTCATTCCTCCTCTAAAACTGTCTTTGTCATTTGAAAGTTTGGAGTCCACTTTCAAAATGCTAGTGTTTCTAGCAAGGTTAATTCTTTAAATCACCATCAGCAGAAATTTGAGAAATTAGTTCCTCGTTTCCTTGCTGTCTGAAAACGAGGCCTTTAAGGGTTAGAAAACACTCCTGTTTGAAAGAGAAGGAAAAATAAAATGAAAGCAATTCATGTCCCAGTTTCTCCATAAATCAGCCTTCATGAGACAAAATATGAAAACAGCTATTTGAAATAGTGACAGGAAAGGATATATTCTCCCCCCAAATTGTCTTTATTTTTCTCTTTAAAATCAACACAAATTGAGCTCGGCCGGTGTGGCTCAGTGGTTGAGCATTGACCTGTGTACCAGGAGGTCACAGTTCAATTCCGGGTCATTGCAGGCTCAACTGGGGATCATGTAGGTAGCAGCCAATCGGTGATTCTCTCTCTTCCTCTCCCTTCCTCTCTAAAATCACTTAAAAAAAAACACAAAAAAATTTCTCTTTAAAATCAACACAAATTGAGCTCGGCCGGTGTGGCTCAGTGGTTGAGCATTGACCTGTGTACCAGGAGGTCACAGTTCAATTCCGGGTCATTGCAGGCTCAACTGGGGATCATGTAGGTAGCAGCCAATCGGTGATTCTCTCTCTCCCTCTCCCTTCCTCTCTAAAATCACTTAAAAAAAAAAACACAAAAAACCCCACAAGTTGTAATTCATTCTTGAATCATTTTTTTCCTTCAAAGAAATCAAGTTGTTTTTCCCAAACATCTATTTACCTATGAAATTTTATCATAATTAAGGTTAATGTTGGTTAATGTAATCAATTATCTGAATATTATTTCTCACTGTGCCTTCTATTTTCTCTGTGATGTCAGACAAATTATCTAGTCTTTACATGAATTAATTCTTCTAGACTTTTATTTTTTTAATCCTCACCCGAGGATTTTTTCCCATTGATTTTTAGAGAGAATGGAAGAGAGAGGGGAAAGAGAGAGAGAAATATCGATGTGAGAGAAATACTAGTACATCAATTGGTTGCCTCCTGCATGAACCCCGACCAGGGCCTGGGCCGGGGAGGAGCCTGCAACCTAGGTACATGCCCTTGACCGAAATTGAACCCGGAACCCTAATTCTTCCAGACTTTTAAAGTAGCTTTCTGATAAATTGAAATGAGGGGACTCTTTCAATCTCATCAGAAAAAAGTACACTGAAGAAGTATAAATAATACTTAATGCTTTGGAAAATCTACAGATCATAAAATGTCAAATATGCTTTATTTATTTTTATTTTTTTGCCAAAAATAGTTATGGCAAGCCAACACATCTCAATTAGAAATAGAGGCTTAGTAGCAACCTTAAAAGCAAGTTCATTAATTCTGTGAATCAGCTGATAGGTAGTGTTTAACAGTTAGGTATTGGACACCACATGCCTATGACTAAGCATATTGCTTATTTGTCACTCACTTTTCCACAGTATTGTTGAAGTCTGAATCTAAAGCACAAAATCTCAAAGTCTTACCTTACTAAATGTTCTTTTCTGTCAGTTGGTAATCACCTATATAAATAACTTTTGCATGTAGAAAAGTACGTATATAAGTTCTCTCTCTTGTTTTATACAGTGGATAGAGTTTATGAAAGAGAAAACATATGAATGGTGTGTATATAAATAAATAAGATAATTTAACAAATTATTTGCATATGTCAATAAAATCCAGAAGAGTGAAGAAAATACCCAGGCATTTGCCAATGTAGGATTACTACATATTTCCCTAAAGCATTTGGAACTCATTAGAAACATCCTGACTTTATTTAAGGCAATATAATATATTTTTAAACTTTGTTTTCAGCAAGGTCCAAATTGTTGATTTTTAGGACTAAAGTAGTACAATGTCTACAAAAAATATAGATTATCAGTTTCTTGAAACAGGTTCTGACTGGGTTTTATTCTTCTTTTTATCTCCAGCCTATAGCACATATAGGCACTCAATAAATATTTTAATAACAATACAGAAATAATCTAAGGCAGTGTTTCCCAAGGTGTGGTCCTTGGACCAGCAGCATCCGAAAACTTGGTAGAAATGCAAATTCTCAGGCCCCACCCCATACCAACTGAATCAGAAACTATGGGGATGTGTTTTAACAAGCTCTCCAGGGAATTCTGATGTATACTGTTTTGGAACTTTCACTCAAGATGATTTCTGCCTCTAATCTGATAGCCCAGAGTCCTTTGGTTAGTGCACTTAGTTTGAATTATTTTTAGTAGGCCTTACCCTTGCCTATAGTTAAGTTCTTTGCTATATTCTGCAGAGTGGTAGAATCTCTTGGGATCATCCTGTAAAATTACCTTTATTAGTCTGACATTTTATTACTTAAATACGCTCATTGTTATTGTCGATATGCTTGTGTCAAGAAAAGCTAGGTGACTCACTTCTTAATCCAAGTGTCACTCATCTTAGAATGGTTCTTCTCACCTTAGAATGGTTGCTAGGATCCTGAGTCTCCAAGTTCAAAGAGTACAACTTCAAAGATTGGATTTTATAAGATCACCAAGGATGCTCCGCCCCTAGAGGATTCACATTAAACAGACTTAAAAGACAATGGATTTGTAAACCTTAATTCCCGATTAGTAATAGTAGAAAACATGGTCTTCCTAGTGATTATCGATAGTTGTGGGTTGTTGTTTTTTTATTCTAAAATTCTGTTATTCTGGAATGAAGAAACTTGTAGTCTCCTATGTTTCTGAAGTCACTGTGATTTAGTCCAGGCTGTTTAGAAAGCAATTGGGCAATATATCACATACTCTGATGCTTCACCCCCACTTCTGGGACTTCTTCAAAAGAATGGTGGATATAGGAAAAGCTACACACAAAAACATTCATAAAAGCATAGTTATAGGAACCAATATTTGGAAATAACTTAAATATTCAACAGCAGGGGAATGGTTAGGTAAATTATGGTGTAATTACTAGGTGAAATGTTATATAACTATCAATGGCAATTTAGAAAACTAGCAAATCTGAAAAATACTAAGTTAAAATGTATGTGCCCTATTGATTGCAACCTTAATAAACATATGTATATGAAACCATCTGGAAGGGAATATACAAATACTATGACTGTTATATTAACACGTTAAGTGCCCAGCCTGTTTTGTCTTCTGACGGAAAGTATAGTGTCAGCCACCGGTGACTGACTGGGCACTTAACGTGTTAAAAGAGTGAGGTTATGGAAGTCTTTTTTTGTTGTTTCTATATATTCCTCTTTTCCAAAGTTTAGCCAATAATGTAAAATTACTTCTATAATTAAAAACATACACTTATAGCTTTTTTGTGTGTGTCTATCACCCTGATCAGTAAAAATCTAGGCAAAGAATAACTGAAACATTAAAAATCCTCTAGATATTTTATTCCTTTAAAGCCATTGAAGATAATGTAAGGCACTGCATGATTCTGTTCTGTTATACCCAATTTTATTTCATAATTTATGTCACATATTTACTCTTTGCTGTACCAGCCTCTATCTGGGAGAGAAAAATATCCCATCTCTGTTACAGGCTCTTAGTTTTGTTCAGGCATCCATAGGGTTTGATTTCATTGATTTCTTTGGGTCTGTGTTCTCTTTAATATAATTAGACAGTGACAAACACCTTTTTAAAAACAGTTTCCAATTATTTTTTAAAGTCACCCTCATTTAAATTTTTTAAGAAAAGTATGTATATATACTATGCTTTTCCCAAAATTATTATTTTAAGAAAAAAGTTGCTTTATTAGCTGTTAGGGATTTGAAATGTTCTATATATCTGTATATGTGTGTGTATATATATATACACACATATATATATATAATATCTACACAAATGCACACATGTGTATAACACATGCAGAAATAGCCTTTGAATTAATTAATTTTTCCTTTTTTCCCCTGTTGCATTGTTTTAGAAATCCCAAAGGAAAAATAAAGTGGTTTGCCTTTGACCCAGGTTACATTTTTCTTGTCACTTTATTTGGGATTTAAAAAAAAAACTTGTATCAGCCCGATGACTTTAAACTATCTAAATGAAAACAAAGTTCTAAAGCTTTTTAGAAATTTTATATTAGGGATACTAATTCTCTCTTTTTTCTGCCTCCCACATTTCTTCTTTTTTAAAAAAAAAATCTATTTTTATTGATTTCTAAAAAGAAAGAAGAGGGAGAGAGATAGAAACATCAATGATGAGATAGAATCATTGATTGGCTGCCTCCTGCATGCCCCCCTCTGCGGATTGAGCCCACAACCTAGGCATGTGCCCTGACTGGGAACCCTGACTTCCTGGTTCATAGGTCACAGCTCAAACACTGAGCCACACCAGCCGGGATGCCTCCCCCATTTCCGATGATTTAATCCTTAATACAGCTCAAGGCAAACCTAAACTAACAAGTTCAGTTTATAGCTCTTAGAATTTGTTTGTGGGTAACACAAACTTGATATGAGCAAGTCTAAGAAGATCCTTTTTAATGAAGATTTATTTATTCACGAAATATTTATTGAGCTTCTATTTTGTGCCAAAAGTTATTTTAGAGAAGGAGGATAAAGCAATGAAGAAGACAGACAAATTACATCTCTCCAGGAGTTTACGATTATTATTATCTAGATTTAACAACAACATTAGTGGGAAAGATGATAACTGAAAGGAGGCCACAGTCTGGCCCAGGCCTTGTGTCTAGGCAGCATTGCTGGGCTAACATGGAGTTAAGTGACTAACTTTGAATTATGTCTGCCATAGGGGAAAACCTGTGTCCTTATTTTTTCTAGATCTCTTATTATTATTATTTAAATATATTTGTATTGATTTCAGAGAGAAAGGGAGAGGGAGAGAAAGAGATAGAAACATCAATGATGACAGAGAATCATTGATTGGCTGCCTCCTGCTTGCCCCTCACTGGGAATTGAGCCCTCAACTGGGGCATATGCCCTTGACCAGAATTGAACCCGGGACCCTTCAGTCTGCAGTCTGACACTCTATCCACTGAGCCAAGCCAGCTACATCAATCTCTTCTTATTATTCTAGGTTATATGTATGTGTTATGTATTGTATATTATATATAACTAGAGGCCCAGTACACGAATTTGTGCATGGGTGGGGTCTGGCCAGCCTGCCCCAACGGGGGCCGATCAGGCTGGGCTGGCGGAGGGGAGGGGACGCGGGAGGTTGGCCTGTTAAGAACTTATCCATGTTTAGAATATAATATTTGAATAAAAGGAGACCAAGATCCTATTTCAAATGACCCTCCTTTGGTCAAATTAATTTTATAGCAATTTCTAACTTCTATATTTACAATCAAATTATCTAATTACATTTCCGTTCTGATTTTAAATTTACAGAAGATATCTTATTGACCTCTTAGAATAAACTCTGAACATGAAACTTTTGGGGGGAAAGATAAGTAAAATAAATTTTGAAGGGACTTATATGAAGTAAAATGGAATTGATTTTCATACATAGAGTGACATGGAATATTAGAACGCAGCTCAGTGCAGATATAACCAAAACTTTCAAATTTTGTAAATTTTATCACAGTGTATTCAATACCACAAACTCCATATACATTTATTGAATGACCACTCACTTCTCAGCACCAAATATCTTCATATGGGAAACAATATCTGCCCACCTGGAAACATGGCGTTACAGTTAGTGAGACAGGTGCTTTTCAGAATTGAGACTACACAACGCTGAGTAGGTGAACCAGCACCTAGCACTAGGTAGGCAAATAACCACAGCTCTGTAAAAGGTGACAAGATAAGTAAGTGATTGAACTCAGCATGTTGGCATGGCTGTGTCTTTACGCCATTCACAGGATTCATGCTGTGTATTCCACTATGCCTGCTGGAATACTCTTTGATCCTAACAAAGCACAATATGTACACAAAATTATTATGTTTTACTATTGCACATTTAGTTTTTAAATGTCAGGTTGATTTCCTTTGTCATACAACATGTGTGTGAAATATTTACCCCGGCCACCAGCTTTTAAACTCAGAAAATACAAACTAATTTTAATCTTAACTGAAGTAAAACAGAAGACAGATCAACTCTGAAATGTAACCTAATGTGGGTATTACACATTTTCTTTGCTGTCATATCTTACAATTTTTATGTACAAGTTCTGTATACCAATCAAAATTGTTTATTCTTAACAGATAGGAATGAATGTTGTATATGTACTACATACCTTCCCGAATTCACAGTCTATAACACAGGGGATGGGTGCATTATAAATACTTTGTAAATATTTTTAACTTGATTTACAATTTTGAGGACTTTTGCTTTTTTCAGTATCACTTGTAAGAGATACTCAGTGCTACTATTCTCCACCTTTTTAGGGAATTTCCTAAATTACTCTTTAAAATGTTAATTTCTATTTTATGTAGCATTTTTATGATACATAATGATATGAAATTAATGCCAACAAAATACGTTTACATTTTGCTATTCTAAAGAGGCAAAATGGCATATGAAAGGGAAAAAATGTTAATTATAGACTTGAGCATTCTGTGTTAAAACGTTTAGGTGCTCTGGTCAGAAGAACAGGTTTTAAATGGCCTAAGGGCCAGAGCACTGTTTTACATTCTTATTTGGAGGCTTCCAATGGGAACTGTAAGGAATTCTATTTAATGTTACTGCTGGAGAAAAGTTCACAGTAATGTACAATATGAAATGTTATTTACACTTAGTATTCATGCATCAAATAAAACTAGTTCCCTTTCAAACTTTTTGTTAAGTGTTAGATAAAACACTATCAAGTTTTGGCCTATTAATTTGTCATGATATATAAAAAATGTAATTGATCAGCTATTTCATACATGAATTACAAGTATTATCATCATAATTATTTAACAGTTAATCTCCTTTTACAAGGTAGAGATGGGTTTATGAGCACCTTCAAGTCAGAATACCAAGACATTGATTTACATATAAAAGCGAAGCAAATAAACAAACCTTTTTTTTTAATGTGACCTTGTGACATCTCCGAACACTCACATTTAGTAGGCCTTCGTCTGTGGATGTAGGACCAAGGTAGGAGTCTATTAACAAAAGATCAATGCAGAGAATTTGTACCTTCTCCACCCTTGGGCACCTGCCATTATCCCCCTGCAGCCACACCTGTTTATATCCTGCTAGGACAGTGATTTTCAACTCATGTGTTGGTGTGCTGCAAGTGGCACACTGGTATGAAGCAAGAATTTTTAAAACATGCAATACCTGACTTTTTAGTTAGGGGCACTGACCTCTTTTTCCAGATTATCAAACAGAAAATGACAACAGTGAACACAGCAATAGCTGTCTGGTCTCAATGCCCTGTCTTGAACTATAAATATATAGGTCATATAATAGAGTTGCATCTTACTGGTCACATTGCAGAATAAGGTTGCATCTGCATCTGCTTGTTTAATTCTTGGTACCTGAAATCTTTATATATAAGTATAGGCACCTGATTTTTTAAAAAGTCACTTTGGAGCAAAAAGGGTAGGTAATTACTATTATTATTATTTTTTTAATCGATCAAAATTACACCTACTTTTCTTAGGTCTGCAAAAAATATAATGTATTCTTTGGTGTGCCACAGAATTTTCATAGTTATGTGTGTATGAGATGAAAAAGGTTGAAAATTGCCCCGGTAGACACAATACCAAGAGAAAGAAGCAAAGTGGTAGGGAGGATAGAACATGATAGAAGGAAGTATAAAAAACTGAAACAACTTTGAAGTTCTCATTGATGATACAGACTTTAATTCCCTTAATTTATTACTCATTTATATATGACCGTGAATTGCACACATGTAGATTCTAGGCCAGCCGTGGGCAAACTACGGCCCGTAGGCCGGATCCGGCCCGTTTGAAATGAATAAAACTAAAAAAAAAAAGACCGTACCCTTTTATGTAATGATGTTTACTGAATTTATATTAGTTCACACAAACACTCCATCCATGCTTTTGTTCCGGCCCTCCGGTCCAGTTTAAGAACCCATTGTGGCCCTCGA
>NW_005361955.1:2952307-2956996 GCF_000412655.1 Myotis brandtii | reverse complement strand
CGGGCTCAATCCCCAGTTGGGGGCGTGCAGGAGGCAGTCAATCAATGATTAGCTCTCATCATTGATGTTTCTATCTCTCTCTCTCTCTCTCTCCCTTCCTCTCTGAACTACAAGTTACATTTCCCTAAATGTGATGCAAATTCTATTTTAAACATATCTGTACAGTTAGTTCCACAGTTCTTTTACAAGAAAGTACTATTCTTTAATGCCTTCTCAGCCATCATTTATTTCCAGTTTTAATACTTGTAGTTCCTCTTCCATGTGATATTTTTCACGAGTAATGCAAATTTCTGCAGAAGTGAGTTACGTAAATCACAGTCACGCTGCTGATCCTGAAGTCATTTGTTCTTGCTCCTGTGATGTAATGTCATGGTTGATCATGACTAGGCATGACTACCCATTTTGGGAATGTCTTTGTGATTCCATTTTTATGTCAATGAAAGTTCAAATAACTTTTATTATCCAACTTATTTCACTTAGTTATTACAGGCTTTAAACTATTATTGTCAACATTTAGCAGATAGAATTATGACAGATTAATTGCACTTTGGAGGATCTGGAGGACTTAGACTCATAGGAATATCCTCGCTGTATTTTGGGGAATTCTTAAATAAGGTACATTATTTTCATAAGGATTATTTAAGTGCTTGTGGTATCAGGTGAAGAAAAAGGTTAGCTAAAGAATAAACAATTTCATTTTAAGTCTGGTAGAATATTTTGTTAAAATAGTCCATTTTCATTATGTGTTATTAAAACAACTTATACTTTTTATTAGAATATATGTAAAATTTTGAATTGTGCCTAGAACAGCATTTGGTATATAATAGGTACTCAATAAATACTTATTGATTCTTGTTCATTGAATGTGGAGTGATGGTGGACAAAGCCTTTCAAATGGACAAATAGTATGAGCAGAGGCACAGAATTAGGGAAAATGTGAGTTTAGAGAAAAGCAAAGATGGCTTCCTGAAAGTAACATGTACGTGTAATTACCAATTACACATAATTTATTGGCTAAATAATTTTGGTGGCTTATTAATTTCTGCACAATATTTAAAATACTAATGACCCTTTCTGATGCTTATATCCAAAGTGAATAGGTAAGCTTAAATATCAAAAGTTATTAACTCTGACTAATCTGAATTTCTGAGCCTCTCCTCTCCTTTCTACCTTCTTCCTTCTTTTCTTCTCCCCTCCTTCCCCCCGTACCCCTGTATTTTGCTCTAGCTTTGGTTCTTATTCTCTCCCTTTCTCACCTTTTTCTTCATTCCTGATGTTTCCCATATTCAAGTCTCTTCTTTGTTTACTTTTTTTGTCTCTGTTTCTCTCCCTGCAATGACTCTCTTCATTTTTGTTTCCCAATTCCCAGCATCTCTTTCTTCAGTTAGGTCTCTAACTATAATATGGAGGTGAAATATATTTCTGTATGCTAATCGAATGATGAAGTAAGGTTATTTTTCTTTGTTGAGATATAATTGACATATAAAATTGTAAGATATTTAACATATATCATGATGATTATTTATATATATAATATAAGATTCCCTCCATCTAGTTAATTAACACATCCAATCACCTCATGTATTTTTTTTCTGTGTGAGAGAACATTTAAGTTCAACTCTCTTAGCAAATTTAAGTTATACAATACAGTGTTATCAATTATAATCACCACTAGAAGCCCAGTGCACATGAAATTCGTGCACAGGTAGGGTCTCTAGGCATGGCCGGTGATCAGGGCCGGCTGGGGCCTTCCTTCGTTCCCTGCCACCCCCTGCTGGTCAGCGCATATCATAGTGATCGATCTAACTCCCGGTCTCCGGTCGAACTCCCGAGGGGACAATTTCTTCCTTCGTTCCCTGCCACCCCCTGCTGGTCAGCGCACATCATAGTGATCGATCTAACTCCTGGTCTCGGTCATACTCCCGAGGGGACAAACACACACACACACACATACACAAACACACACACACATATACACACACACTACATTAGGGAGGTTTTTATTCTAAATTTAATGTGAAAAAAAGTTTATGCTGCTCTTTCTGAGACTAAATAAAATTAGTTTTAACTTATAAATGATGTTGATTGATTTTTTTTTTTTTACAAATTATTGAATCCCTAATCTTCAAGTTAGGAGAAGGGGATCAATAGACCTTAATTAATGAATCCCTGTAGAGCATAATGTCTTATTGAATTAACTCCTAATTCTCTTTAGCAACTTTAATTTCTTTTTTTTTCCTAAACAGAAAATATATTACATTATCCTTTAGCATCTAATTGCATCTTTATATATGCAGTTACACAAGAGCTGGAATATTTGTCCATTACATTAATTCTTTATCCCCAGTGCCTAGAACACTGCTAACAAATATCAGATGCTCAACAAATAATTGTTGCTTTTTATTTCAAATCTGCAAGCCCATTCTACTTGCTAATCCTAAATAGCTATCATGATTTTTTAGAGTAACATTAATCATTAGGATAACTTAGTTTATGATCGATTTATAAATGTAACCATACAATTTCATATTTAGAGAATGTTTTCATTTAATTCAGTCTACCCTTTAGTCTTAGCCAAAACATCATTTTACTATCCTTCTTAAGGACTCATTTTAATTATCTCAAGCATCAAAAAAGTAATCTAGCTATTAATAGTAATAGTTAATATTTATTGAGCACTTATCCTGTATTAAGATCTATTTTAAGCACATTACATACAATATCTCATTTTATTCTTCCAACAATCATGTAAGATATACACTGTTATCTCTGTTTTGCAGATGAAGAAACAAGCACAGAAATAAAAAATAAGTTGACAAGCACCCTATCTTGCACTCTTTAGCAAGAACCTAATTGTCCAGTATTTAACTTGACAGAGAATGAGATGTCTATACCTCACCACCACCATTGCACACTTAACAATTATATCTACACAAGAATTACCATATTCAGGTATAACCATGAATTATATCTAAATTTTTAGTTGTTCTGGTTGACTGCAAATCTGTTTATGTGTCTTATAAGTGATGAGCAACTTGATAATATTAGATCACCAAATGTTCAATTTATATTGAGTAACTCCACCACCACTTAAAATCAACCACCGTTAGGAGATTCTTTATTTCTATTTTTCTATCTCTCTTAAATTACTCTTAAACTAAAATGAAGTAATTTTATTTTGTCATCCCAGGATATAGAGGTCATTTAATAGCAAATTTTGTATGGCCATTATAAAAAATCTAGGGAAGGCTGTAATTGAGTCTGGCCTCTAATGGAATCAATCAGTAATTTTGGGGAGGGGAGGGAAGTAGCAGATCCATGTATTTCGTTTGATGGGATAAAAATTAGTCGTTTGGGAGTATTCATATTCTTACAATTTCCCCAGTTTACCAAAGAGACTTTTCATTTGACAATATAACACCCTCTTCCCTTTCCCTCCCTTCCCTTTAGAAAATTGGTCTTACCAGGTCAGCTCCTAGATTTTTGTGACAAAGTATTTGTGAATGAGTGGAAAGGGACTGGACATGAAAAGCTGGAAGAGATTTAAGTTGATATATATAATAAAGTGCTGGGGAGCAAGGAGAAGAAGGAGAGATTATGAAATTACTGGGCTGAGAATGGTAAAGTGTTTAGTTGGGAAGGCTTTAATGAAGGAGATACTTTGGAGAGAATGGTGTATGAAAAAAAAATTGAAGGGAAGGGGGAAAATATTTGAAGAAAGGAGATGAAGGAAGGGTTGGTTGTGGATATAAATTGAATCTCCTTTATTGTACTTTAAAAGACAAGTAGAGAACAGAATTTCTTTTAATCTTGCAGGGAACAAGAAGTGCTCCAATTATGTGTTGAATTATGTTTCTTTACTTCTTCAGAGGGAGAAGTCAGTTTGGGTGATGTTGAGTTTGAGGTTCCTGAAGAACCTCAGACAGGGGTGTTCAAACAAAACGTGGAAAAACAGATTTAGAACTCTTGAGAGAAGAGTTGTGATTAGAGAAGAAAGTTTGGGAGCTACTGTCAAGTGTTTATGGGTGACAGTGAGACCAAGAAGGAACTTGCAGAACACATAAAATAGAAGGTCTCAGAAAGAAGTGGTACCAAGAGAACAGACAAAAATAGCAGTTCTGTGGTAGGGTAAGAATTCAGAGAAACTGGTCTCTGGGAAGCAAAGGGAGGAGATAGTTTTAATAGTAGAGGATGGTCGAAATGTCAAATGCTGCAGAGGCAGGAGCCAGCTCAGACTGGCTTGTAGAAGTCAATTGTGAAATTTTCAGGATTTTTGTGAGCTGATTGTTATCCACAGCCATTATTAAAAATTAAATGGTATATACTTGCAATTTAACAAGTGGTCTTAAAAACAGAAGTAATGAACACACCAATTGCATCACTTCCTAATTATTTTACACTTTTGAGGTGTTCATGTTGATTGTATCTGTATTGTGTAGATACTGTATACTGTTGTGTGCTACTACAGCTCTTCCCCATTCTGTTCTCAGTGACATTACATTGGTAACCTGAAATCAATCCTGGTGGGAGCGTTTACACCACAGATATTGGCAAACACTATAAATCAGAGTGTTTTTCCCTACAACAGTGGTTCTCAACCTTGGCTGCACATTAGAATCACCTGGGAATCTTTTTAAAATCCTGATTTCTGGGCCTCATCCTCCGGAAATTCTGTTTCTTTGTTATGGG
>NW_005361955.1:2934958-2952158 GCF_000412655.1 Myotis brandtii | reverse complement strand
AAAAAGATTCCCAGGTGATTCTAATGTGCAGCCAAGGTTGAGAACCACTGACCTACAAGGAGAGCCATTGTTGAACCTTTACCAGTGCACCACTGGATAAATAGAATGAAAATCAAGAAAAGTTAAATGGCTTTAGCAAGAAGGAGCTAACACGTTACTTTTGCTTGACTTTCAGTAAAAAGATAGGTGACAAATCATAGTAAAGTGGGTTGAGGAATGAAATAATGGAAAGTGAAGAAACAAATGTTCAAATAAGTTTGAGAAGGAGTGAGTTAAACAGTTAAGCAGATTGTTATTGTTGATACTGTGTATGTTTTTAATTTAGGGCCTACAGACTATATACAATATTAATGTACTTTATTAATCTCCAAAGATGAACAACATATGCAAATATATTTTATGGTGGAAGCTTTTTTGTTGGAAAAATCTTAAGGAACTAGTTATCTATAGAACACATTTGGGGAAATGCTGCTATAGTAGTTCACAATTAAGTTTGAAACAAATATTCTTGTTATTAAAGTTTCTTAGATTTTTTTAAAGAAATAGTATCAAGAATGGATGTTGAATTCAAGGGTTATTTTGCATTTTTGAGATAATCATGTTTTCTTTTTAAAATTTGACTAGTGCTCTGACCATTATTTTAATAAGTTTTCTAATATTAAGTTGTCTTTGCCTTTCTGAGATAAATGATTATGGTGATTTATTCTTTTAGTATACTGTTGAATTTGTTGATTAGCATTTTATTTATAATATTAGCTTAATACATGGTACTAGTATTTTTCTCTTTGTTCTTGTTTTTAATATCAATATTATACTACTTTTGAAAAATTAATTTGGTCACTATATATATTTTTTTTTACTCAAACAGTTTATATAGCAAGAAAATTATCTCTTCCTTAAAATTTTGGGAAAAAAATCTATAAAATTATCTAGGCCCAGAGCTTTTTGGGGGAAGTAATTCTTTGATAAGTTTTCAGTTGTTTCCATTGTTAATTTTCTAAAAAATGTCTTACATCAACTTTACCATTTATACCATTTTGGACAAACTAGTCTGAGTAAATTGCCCTTTTGCTGTATTATTATCTGCTTAAATTCTGGTAAAAATCTTATTCAGATATTAAAAAGTTGGATGAGTAGATATGAAGAGCCCCTACCTTATGTGGGTTCTGTTGAAATGTGAGGGGCTTGTCTGCTATCTTCACAGCCTCATTCTCTGACTTACAGGGGTGAGTAGATTAATTTATAATCTAATGAATATAAGCCAATCTGAATTGGCCAGAGGGAGGACATGGAAAGACTATAGTCCTTGATATTTATTGCCTCCAGAATGGATCTTGTTTCTGCCCTATATTAAAATTAATGCTATTACGTCTGGAAACTATACCTTCTATGGTACAATACGATACTGAATGGATACAGAAAGGAAATTATAGATCTTAGTTGTTGGAGAGAGTTTTGGGAAAGGTTATAGAATTCTGCCTGCCTCTGAAAGTCGCAGGAGCTGGCCAGTATTATACTACTTTTGAAAAATTAATTTGGTCACTATATTTTTTTCTACTCAAACAGTTTATATAGCAAGAAAATTATCTCTTCCTTTCTGTTTGATTCAACTCTTAGGGCTACAAGCTAGAAATAGAAGTTCCCAAAAATCTTTACTTTCTTCCTTCTTTAGTTTCATTACTTCTTAATGAATTCATATGTATTTCAAAGGGAAATTGAGACAAGTTTGAAGGAAAACTATTATAATGATTTTAACCTGGAGTCAGCATTCTTTAATTTTTCAGATAGAGCTTTTGTTCAAATTATCTTTATTAATATTTTTCTTATTGTTTTCACATATTTAAGCCCTTTTTAGTTGACTTACATGTAAAAAAAAAGTCAAAGTCGTAATCCATTCTAAATTTGTTTCTCATGTTTTATACATGTTATATATCATGAAGAGTTTTGGTGTGGATACTGCTTTTGTTTTGACAACAAATTAGAGAGTACTTATATAAATTGCCATGATACAGGTAAGCAGTTAGTCAGAAAACAAAACATGTAGGTCTAAAACACTGGCAAATTAGCTCTTTATAAAAGAACATGTCCCATTCTGAAAACAAATTGTTACCTTATTATTGATGTTGAGTCTACATTAAGAGGTTTTCCATTTCCAAACAAAAGTACTAAGCAATGTTGGAGAAACAAATAATCAAACAAAGTATAGTGGCTATAGTTTCCATCCTTTCATATTAGAAATACAAAAAGGGGAAAGATTTTATATTCATGACCCACTACTTTTATGTCTTACATGAATAACTGCATAGTTTTTGCAAATTCCAATTGGAAAGGTGCAGAATTTTAAAAGAAAAAATTATAATTTTTTGTAGGTTCGACTATGCAGAAAATTGAATCTGGATATTGGGTCTATTAAGGCCCTGATGATAAGGCTTTTGGCAGTAGATGCTGTTTTGTCTTTAGGGAATGTACAACTATTCTAAGATCCCTGAGCCCTTCATAAGAGCCAAGGATATGTATCCTAAGACCTTCAGCACTTTTACTCAGATAACGCGCTCTCTGAGTCTTCCTTTTAAAAATCAGCTTCACGTGGATTGTGCTGCATCTACTATTCCTAAGTGGTTGTGATGCATCACTGTACTTTCCCTTAGGCTTAACAGCCATGTGCCATCTAGAATGAGATAATATTTTAATAAATATCTTTGCTGTGTATAACTTTTATCAAACATCTATCCTTTGAGGTTATTAATCCTTTTAAGATAAAGTTTTCTTAAGTCCATACAATAAGGTAAGTGTCATTATTAATATGATGTAAAAGTTGGATGAGATACAGGACCTTAGCTCATGATTAATGACAGAACTCAGAAAGTAGGTGAAGTGAATCTAATATATGTCTCTACGGAAGGATTCTACAGCCCTGCATGATTTACGAGTCAGTAGCTGTTGGTTACTTGTAAAGGATACAAAACCAAGCAAACATTCAGAATGAAATCCAACAGAAAAAAATAAATTTATTTGTACTTGTATACTTTGGCAACCTGGTTGTCTAAAAAAGTTGAATATTGTGTGTATATTAAAAATCTTCTTTCTTTTTAATTGTTTAGATTTGAAAAGAGCCAATTCTAAACCACAGATATACAAGAAGGCCATTTTCTCAAACAAGAGTCACCCTTTAACAGTAAGTAAACTCAGAATTTCTTATATTAAATGATCTAAAGAATACCTTTTTTTAATAACATGAAAAGTCTTCACAGTATTTTGTTGTAAAATTTCTTAGAGAGCTTTTATTTTGACTATCAGAATACTTTCTACTTTATAATTTACCAGTCAATTGAGGGAGAGCACAGAAATTTATTGTCTAAGACAAAACAAAGATAAGAAAGTGACATAGAAGTTGAGAAATAACTCATATCCTTAGAAATAAGTCTCAAGTATAAGTATATTATTTTAGGTTCCTGTGATACTTATAATTAAATAAAGATAAAAATTAAAATATTTTGCCTGGTTCCCTATAGGCCATGCAACCATGATTCCTGGTCACAAAGAAGAAAGTATCCAGTATCCAATACTCAAGTTCCAGCTCCCAAAGGTCAAAGCTGGAATAATTTGAATAAAATAAATAATCATAGAATTAGATTATAGCTCTCCCATATAAAATATATATATTCATGATTCCATACTGATATAAATAAATGCTGAATAAATAAAGAAATGGAAAGAGAACTTTTCCTTACAGAGGAATTTAAATTAATAAACATAAAAGGAATAAGGGAAATAGAAAATTGCCACTAAAGAACCGCAGTAATAATTGCGCAGGCAAGATGAATACTAAAATTGATTAAAGTGTAAGGTGAAACCGAGTATGTGCATAACCTCAAAGTATCTCCCCCCCAAATATTTATTAACTACAAAGGGAAAAATAGTGTCTTTACAGGGGGAATCCTGGCAGACACCACCTTAACCAAGTGATTAAGGTTAATATTGCAGTAATAAGATATATTGAGCTCATACCCCCTGAAAAGGGCACATCATGCTTTTGTTATTCTTCTAAAAAAAATCCATAACCTCTTCCTAGCTGGTTTGACTCAGTGGATAGAGCATCAGTCTGCGGAGTGAAGGGTCCCAGGTTCGATTCTGGTCAAAGGGTACGTGCCCAGGTTGAAGACTTGATCCTGAGTAGGTGGTGTGCAGGAGGCAGCCAATCAATGCTTCTCTCATCATTGATGTTTCTATCTCTCTCTCCCTCTCCTTTCCTTTCTGATATCAATAAAAACATATTTTTAAAAAATCCATAACCTCAACTGAATCACGAGAAAAACCTTAGACAAACCTAAATGGAGAGACATTCTGTAAAATACCTGACTAGCATTCTTTTTTCTTTTTTCAAAAAAACTTAAAAATATATACTTTTATTGATTTCAGAGAGGAAGGGAGAGGGAGAGAGAGATAGAAACATAAATGATGAGAGAGAATCATCGATTGGATGACTCCTGCAGGACCCACACTGGGGATTGAGCCTGCAGGACCCACACTGAGGATTGAGCATGTGCCCTGACTGGGAATCTGAACCATGACCTCCTGGTTTATAGGTTGATGCTCAACTACTGAGTCACGCCAGCCAGGACTGACCAGCATTCTTTAACAGTGTCAGGAGCATAAAAGACAAGTAAAGACAGAAGAACTGTACATTACATATATGCAGTATTTCATATATCACTTATACCTCAATAAAGCTGTTTTTTTAAAAAAAAGACTGAGGAACTGCCACAGATTTGAAGGAGAATTAGGAGACATGAAACAAGTGTAATGTGTGATCCTAGATTGGGTCCTAGAACTGAGAAAGGACATTAATGGGAAAAAACTGGTGACATCTAAGCAAAGTAGCTTATAGTAGAGTGCCAATGTTAATATATTAGTTTTGATCACTGTACTATGGTCGTAATATGTAATGTAACAGTAGAGGCATCTAGATGAAGGGTACATAGGAACTCTACTATCTTTGCAACTTTTCTGTAAGCCTCAAATTATTTCCAAATTAAAAAATTCTTTAAAAATAATATTGGAGTCACTAAATAATAATTCTTAAATTAGATTTTCACTGATTTATAGAGTGAGTTTCTGTTTGTTTACAAATCTTAGAACAGGGAGAAGCAGGGGCATTGTTTTCATCAAGAGTATCCTTTGAGCTGTGTTTCTTAATTCTGTCCATACGCTACCATCCTTACCCCCGCAAGTTTGATCTCCACTTAATACCTCTGGTCTCTTGGAAAACCTATGAGTGGGAAAATTCCACAAGACTTTGCCTCCTTGGGAACCACCTCTTAGCCAGGTTTATAGTTGGTGATAAGCAGTGTCTGATTTGAATGTTCAAACCAAAACTGTGAAAGTATTTAGATCTCATTAATAATCTCTTGATCCACCAGTCTTCATTACCCAAGACAGCATTTGAACAAGATCTTAGAATTAGTAGTCTTATATTTAAATAGTGAAGATGAGAGAATATCATATTACTTTTAGGTCAAATGTCTGGGAATTCAGTGAATACAAATAGTACTGAGCGAACTTTGATTCTTAAAGGAAATCAATAGCAGCATTAAGTTTGCTTAGAAAATCAGTTTAAGTTTAGAAAAACCTAAAGCCACTTTAAATCCAAACATGAAGCTCTTGAAAGATGAAGTAAGTGGCAAGTATGTACTTTGGCATCTGAAAATCAGTATTTGGTTTGAATTTTAAGTGTCTGGGCATGAAAAATGAAATGCTAAGTATTAGGAATTCTTCCCCAGATTTTTCGCCGGTCTCTTGTGTGTTCAACCAATTTAGTAAATCACACTATTTCATAGATTTTAGGTGAAACAAGAACAACAGAAGTTGTACCTAGAGAAGTCAAATTCATAGAGACACAAAGTAGAATGGTGGCTATCAGGGGTGAGTTGGAGAGTTAATGTTTGATGAGTATAGTTTCAGTTTGGGAAGATGAAAAAGTTCTGGAGCTGGATAGTGGTGATGGTTACAAAACATTGTGAATGTACTTAATGCCACAGAACTGTACATTTAAAAATGATTAAGATGGTAAATTTTTGTTATCTATATTTTACCACATTTTTAGAGTAAAAAAGAAACAACAGAAGTCTTCAGCAGTTACATTTTGCTTCTTTGCTAGGGTGCCCAGTTATGAGAAGAATCTCTGCCTGTGAACATTTATCCTTAGGAATATATATATTTTTAATCTAGAGATGATTCCCCAGACATCATTTTCCAACTGGTAGTTTAAATGGCTCCTATATCATAAATTATGCAAATAAAAAGAAACGTGGTACACAGGAAACAGTAGAGCTGGGGTGGTTGGGAGAGTTATTTGTGGAGTTAATTTATAACTAAGACAAATGAATCTATAAAAAGAAGAAAAATCCCATAAGAAATATGTTAACTGATGGTAAGGGAGAAAAAAGAGTTTAGATAAAAGATATCTGAACTTGTTTGGTCCCAGTGATTTTATGGCTGAAGAATTCAATTATAGGTGTACTGGGTGGAGCAAATCACAATTCTGTAAATTACTGATAGGACACAACGATCTTTATCATTTTCTGTATGTGCTCACATGCAAAGTTCAGTCTAGCTCTCTGTAAATAGACTCTCAGCCTACCTATACTGCTATGTATGAATTCAGAGCTTCAGGATTAGAACATAGATAATGTTTACTTTTAAAACCTTAGAAGCAGGTAGGTGATACATTTAGAAATAAGATTAGGAACTAGAACAAAATGACTTTTGCTTTTGAATTTTTGCCATTGGATTTGTCTCATTTTACATTAAATCTTTTTAAGACATTTTTATTACTGAAAACTTGTGAAAATATTTTTTTTAAAAAAAACACACAATCACATATAAACTACTACTTCTTCTTAAAATCAAAAGACCAATCTCTCGTACAGGCAGGTATGTACTTTGGCATCTGAAAATGAGTCTTTGGTCTGAATTTTAAGTGTTAGGCATGAAAAATGAAATGCTAAGTGGCTTTAAGTGATTTTAAACTACTTCTGCTTAGTATCTTACAGTCCTTGTTAGCATGTTTACATTTTTTACTTAATGACAGTTATAGTACATGTAGCATTTTTGCTTCTTTCACTGTTAGATCATTTAAATCTTTGTGTCCACTTAGCTTTTAAATTTGTCATAATGGCAGCATAATAGTTAATCTTAGTGATATCACATAATTTACTAAGCAGTTTTAGGTAGTTTTTAGTTTTTTATTACTATACAATTACTATTTATTCTAATATCATTACATATAGTGAATATCTTCATGCACATATTTCACTTTTTAAAAATTATTTTCTTTAGCTAAATCGCTGAAAGAGAAGTTTCTATGTCAAAGAATTTAAGCAACTATATTACTCTTGCATTATTCATTTTTATGACATTTCAAATTACTCTAAGGATATATTAGTAGCAAAATGAATAAAAACTTATTTCCAAAGCATACATGATTCCTATTTATTTAAATATATTATTTTTTAGCCAAGGATTTGTATGTGTTACAGTGAGATGAAAATAGAGAGGAGTTTCACCAATTACTTAGATATCAGAAAAATATGGGATTTTTGATGGTTTGGGGGTTGGGTGAAAAAAACCTATTTAATTGCAGGGAAGTTGTAGATTATTTCCTAAGGCTGTGTCAAATTTAAGTAAAATATAAAGACTGTGCTGCGGGTGCCTCATGGCCTTTAAGTCCACACCTTGCTACCTGTTAGAAAGGAATGACTGCTTTAAAAATACAGCTTAAACAAATAGGACGTCCAGAGCGTTGTATACAATCCAGCTTTTTAAAATAGTAAGTTAAAGATTTTAATTTGTGATTTAAATATTTGAGGGGAATATTAATTTTAGAATAAAGATATAACAGAAAATTTGAATATACAAAATTATGTGGTTAAATATACTGCAATAAGTAGGGAAAGATTATGGGTAATTGTCGTTTTTTAAATTCTAAACTTTCATTTGAGGATTAAGTTACAGTTAATGACATGAAATAGAAATAACAGCTTTTAACTTTAGTACAGTATATTGTATTTTTAAATATCAAATAAGAAATGTAATAACAATAAAGATCATTTTAAAGAAAGAAATTATCTATAATCTTAACATCCTTATCCGAACTATTTTAATTTCTACAAGTTACCTTCCAGTTCTGAATACATATATACACACATATTTTTATAAGTCTGTGTAGTGTTTGAGAAAGTGAATACATTGCTATCCCTGACCCTCAATGTCTATAAAATTAAGGGATTTCGACAAATGACCTCTAATCTCTTAATGACTTCTAATCTTTTAAATAACTTTTAAATCTCTTTTGATTCAAAAACAATGTTTTAAAACCTAGCTTTGTCTAGTAAACTACATAATATTTTCTAGAAAAATGTATAAGTCCATCACAATGGGCACTATTTTTACTTAAAAATGTCATTCACAACTATAAAATGTAGAGGATTAATTCCTAAAAATTAAGCCTAAAAGAAAAACTTCTGTGATATAGAAACTATGAATTAGCAGTTTGTTAAACTGTAGAATGCATGGTAGGGGGAGAGGTTTGATTATTTAAGCTTCTTGAGTAATAATTTAAATAAAGCAGTGTTCTCAAAGTAGTAATTTTAATAAAGCCTAATGTACAAGTATGTCTGATAAGAGGATACAAAAAATTTTGGTGATTACTTAATTTTCATTGATATCCCATACTTTTATTCTCATAAGAGGAAAAATTTTTAAATCCTTTCATAATTTCTTAATTTTAATGTTTTCATTAGCTAGCACTATGTAAAATTATTGATTTTGACACCTAATTAGACTAGAAAAAATGTGCATATCTTCATTATCTCCCCTTCCACAATTTTGTTTGCATTTTTTAAAAAATTGCTAATAATGAGCTCTATAGTCCTAGCTATAGCATGCCTAATTCTTTGAATATCTCCAGTAACTCATATGTTACAAATATAATGTGCATAAATTCTACCACTATATCATATAGTAAGAGGTTAATAATTGGAAGCCACTATTATTCCATGGAACATAAGTGAAGCAACTATGATCTCTTTCATGTTATTTTAGTTTTTTCTCTTTAGCCTCATTAATTCCTTGTCTTTCAGTCCAGATCCTGTGATCTGAAATCATTTAAATTATTAAAAGTTTGATATTTTTAACCTTTTATACTCCCAGTAGACAGGATATAGGAAATTTAGTGACGTAAATTCTTTAATAATCTTTAAAAGTCATAAGACTTGTTAGCTGTGACTAGAAACAATTAGGAATAAATTTCAGGGAAATACCATAATGGCATAACTTTTGTTTTCTTTTATTAGCAAGCCACATGGCTTTCCTCTCAAACCCAAGGAATACGTACTGTGGTCGTAAGATTTTAGTTTCATCAGCATCATAGAAATATATGTTTCCCTAAGTTTACTCACTATAATTTGTGATTACTATTTTTCTTATCTGCGAAGGAAGTACAACAGCTCCCACTGGGGAAATACCATGTTAAGTCAATCCTAAAATAAGAAATCTAAGGGAAAGGTCACATCCTAATAACTTGTGCAAATCTAAATTCCCATGGAGCTTTAAAATTATTTTGTAGGAGTGGAGTATTAACAACGTGTTGTTGAACCTCTTCCAGATAGTGTCGTAAAATTGAGAGCACTTTTGTGTACAGAAGTAACCACTGAAATATAAATACAGTTGACATGATCTAATTTTTTTCAGCAATCTATTGAAAAACCAGAGAAATATGCCATGACTAATAAACCACAAAATATTTTTTGTTACTTTCAGTGGAAATATCAGGAGTATTACTCAAGAAATATTATGGTAATTATCAATTTCCTTATCCGTTAAGATATTTATTGTGAGAATCAAAAAAGATGAAATATACAAAGGGTGTAGAAAAATTTTACAGAATTATATATCTTTAAGGGATTACTACAATAATTGCCTTTAATTTTTATCTTTTCTAAATGAAGACATCAAAATATACAGAGGACAAGTAATTTATTCTCTCCCACTCAAGCTAAAAGTCACCAATACACCCTTACAGTATTCTACTCACTGACCAATCCAAGCCATTCTTTTCTTTTTGAAATATATTTTTATTGATTTCAGAGAGGGAAGGAGAGGAAAAGAGAGATACAGCCATCAATGATGAGAGAGAATAATTGATCAGCTTCCTCCTGCATGTCCCCTACTGGGGATCGAGCCCTTAATCTGGGCATGTGCCCTGACTGGGAATCAAAGGTCAATGCTCAACCTCTAAGACACAGGCCAGGCCCAAGTCATTCTTTAAGAGGGTGGGATTTGAGTGGAAGCTGTTCCATCATGGTGAGTATAACATTTTGACAAAAGGGTTGATTGTTTTCTAGACCATACTAATCTTTTTTTGAACATGTGTTGTTGGAACACAGTCTTGAATACTTATTTATTTATTTATTATCTATTTATTTATTTATTGCTTTAAAAAATGTACATCTTTATTCCTTAGATTCTACTTTCTTATTACCAATTAAAGCAGAGCTGAATTGTTTTTTGCCTTATTGATCTACTGCTATTAATTTTCTTAATAATGATTATGTGTTTTGAGTATTTCAAGGATTTTATAAGAACACTGAAGGCCCAGTGCACGAAATTTGTGCACTCGGGGGAGTGGTCTCCCCAGCCCGCCTGTGCCTTCTTGCAGTCTGGGAGCCCTCAGGGGATGTCCGACTGATGGCTTAGGCCCGCTTCCGGCAGTCGGATATCCTTAGTGCTGCCGCCAAGGCAGGAGAGGCTTCTGCCACCACCACCACTGTGCTCACCACCCATGAGCCTGGCTCAGGACTTCTGGCTGAGCAGGGCTCCCCCTGTGGGAGTGCACTGACCACCAAGGGGCAGCTCCTGCATTGAGCGTCTGCCCCCTGGTGGTCAGTGCACATTATAGTGACCAGTCGTTCCCCGTTCAGTCGATTTGAATATTAGCCTTTTATTATATAGGATACCTGGGTAGCTTCCTATTGAGACCCAATCTGTAGCAAGCCATTTATTGGAATTAATTAGATATTTATGCATTTAGTTATTTCAGTTTCACAATAATGTATTGCCACACAATAAGAAATATAATTTGCTTAAATTCTTACCATTGTGATAAGTTCAAAGAATTTCTGCAACTATTCAATATCTTACTCAGGAAAAACATTAAAATTCTTCATTGTATATGTTAGTTCATTTTTTAAATTTTATTTTATGCACCAACATGAAAAGGGTGAGATGTAACAGATCTACATCCAACCACATATTCACCAGAGAAAGTGCTAAGTGGAAGCAAACACACTTTCAAAAACGTAATGCCTCTGTGTCTGACAAAGTAGACTAACTTCCTTTAAGTTCCAATCCTTTTTAAAAAGTAACTGACCTGGGATGAACGATGGCTGGAATGTGGTGGAGTGACTTGACTTTCATCCTTAGTGATACATGAAAGTTAAAAAAAAAATGTTGCCCACTTCTGTTCCCAATTTATGGAGTAACTTTTTATCCACCAGACTTTGGAATAAAAGTAATAGCAACAGCAAGAATCTAAGACGAGTAAATTATTTGTACACTTCTGATCTCTGGTGCCAAAAGTGGGGGGAGGGGAAGATCTTTTTATATATGAACCTACTGATTGCTGCTACTATAAATTTGTTTTTCCAACCAGTTTATTTGCATTGTGGGTTGTTTTTTGTTGTTGTTTTTTAGTTCAGATTTTCTGTATTCCTCACTTGAGTTAGAGATTGTCCTCTGACTCAACAGTCTACCATTTTCAGTTTGTCCTCCCAGTTGGCAGAGTTATCTTTCTAAAACACACTATGTTTACATTTCACCCCTCTTTCAGGGAGCATTAGAGACTTTGTGGTCAGCCTCAATCTATTTACTATCACAAATATTATGGTTAAGCCAAACCGGCTGCTCAGTGTTCCTCTCACAGCATTTGGTTCATGACTGGAATGTGCCAATCATCATATATTGTTGTTGATTTTTATAGTTTATGGAGTGAGCTTCTTAAGAACAGAGACTGTTTTCTGGGTATCCCTAGTACTTAATACAATTTCTAGAAAATATTATAAAAGTAATAAAACTGTAATACTACTGAAATTAAATGATTCAGATATACTTTTATTTCTACTAATTAAGCATAGTATTATTAGCAGTCTTGCCTAAATATTATTTTTTAAACTTACCAACTAAAGATGCAAAGCATGGTACAAAATTGAATTATATTAAGAGTTTTCATGATATAATATGTATTTAAAATTTTATAAATTTAACCTTTGCATGGGCTTTTTATCAAATGTTGAAAATGAATTCATAAAAGCACATAGGTACCTTATCAGCTACTTCTTCTATAATTTGAGGGTGACACATATTCAGTTTACAGACTAATTATGGCTTTTCAACTTTCTATAGCATTTGAAGCAGGGCTTGTAAGTCAAGTAAAGGGCTATAATAGTTATTTATACTGAGATTTCTTTTGCTCCTATTTGTATATGTTATTTATTAAATAAATACTTATTGAGCTACTTTTATATATCCAGCAGTGTTCTAGACAAAATAGTATTATGAGATATTCTTGATCACAGTCTTGTCGCAAAGACAAAGATAATACACACAACACATGAAAGAATTAAATAATAGAGCAGGGCAATGTGTCACTGAGGAAAAATATGTAGTAAAAGTTCATAGAAGACACACATGAAGAGTTGGAATAGTCAACAGTTGTTTGATGAATGGTTGTACCTGAGCTGAACCCTGAAAGTAAAGATATGAATACATGCGAAGGAAGAAGATGGAAATTTTTAACATGAGGAATATTATGGGGGAAAAATTTCAAGATATCAATGGGCATGTTGTATTCTACAATCAGTGGCATATTCACATAGGGAGAGGACAAGGGCTAACTTTGGATACAAAGTCCATGTGGAACGTGGACTTTGTCTAGGAGGCATTAGAGAACTTGAAGAATTGGGGGTTGGGAAGTGGTATGATAAAAGCAGCTCTGTTTGGAATGGGCAAGTGAGAGAAATATTTTGATAACTTATTTGGTGACTGAATAAAGAGAGTGAAAGAAAAAGAAGAAGAAAAATGAACTTTTGGTTGACGTAGAGTGATAGAGATATTAAAAGAAATATAAAAATAAATAAATAAAAGAAATATGGAAGACAGATTCTTTTTTGAGAAGAAAGATGAATTTGATTTCAGACTTGTTGAATTTGAAATGAAGGTGGAATATCTCAGTAGAAATATCCCAGAGAGATGTGAAGATATGGGACCAAACCTTGATTCAGAGGTCAGAACTATACATGTTGATTTGGGCCCAGTTAGCATGGAGTAAAGAATGTGTTGAAAGCTGAAGTCTTAAGGAACAACATAAAGGTAAAGTTTTAAAGAGGAAGATAGATCTATTTTTAATATTTTGAGGAACTTCCATATTTTATTCCATAGTGGCTAAACCAATTTACATTCCCACCAACAGTACACAAGGGTTCCCTGTTTCCCACATCCTTGTTATCTATTGTCTTCTTCTTTTTAATTTATCTTTATTGTTGAAAGTATTACAGATGTCCCCTCTTTTTCCCCCTATTGACCACTCTTCTCCCCACTCCCACCCCCTCACCAGGCCTTCACTTATTATCTCTTATCTTCTTAATGATAGGTGTCCTAACAGGTGTTAAGTGATATCTCATTGTGGTTTTTATTTGTATTTCCCTAATGATTAGTGATGAGCTGCTTTTCATGTACCTGTTGGCCATTGGATGTCTTCTTTGGGAAAATGTCTATTTAGTTCCTCTGTCTACTTTTTAAATGGATTTTTTTTTGGGGGGGGGTGATTGTTGTTGCTATTGAGTTGTATGAGTTCTTTATATATTTTGGATATTAACCCATTATCCAATAGATAACTTTGCAAAAATTTTATCCCATTCTGTAGGTTGCCTTTACATTTTGTTAATTGTTTCTTTTAGTGATTGGAATAATTAAGTTCTAGTATCTTAGCAAGTTTGATAATTATAATACAACTAAAGGCCCAATGCACAAAATTCGTGCAAGAGTAGGCCTTCCTTCCCCTGGCTACTGGCTGCCGGCTGCCAACTGCTGGTACTGGCTTCCCTCTGGCACCCAGGACCCGGGCTTCCCTCGTAGCCCGGGCTTCATCCAGAAGGTCGTCCAGAAGGACATCTGGTCTAATTAGCACATTACGCTTTTATTATTATAGATATTGTTGTCTAGATTTACCATATTGTGCATTAGAGCTCTAGGACTTATTTACTACCCATTGAAAATTTGTATGTACCCTTAAACAGCATTTGTCCTGTCCCCCTATCCCTGGTAACCACATTTTATTTTGCTTTTACAAGTTTGGCCTTTTAATCCAAGGGGACACTTTGCATATTAGGCTTTTATATATATATAAAAGCTGAATCTATATTCAGCATATAGATTTTATGCTGAATTTACTTCTGAACCATTACATTTTTTGTTGTTTTTTTAATATATTTATATATGTATATAAATTTATTTATTTATTTACTTATTTATTTTACAAGTTTGGCTTTTTTAGTTTTCTCATATAAGTGAGATAATAAAGTACTTGACATTCTCTTTTGACTTATCTCACTTATTCTCTCTCATCATTGATGTGTTCTCTCAGCATGATGTGTTCAAGGTTCATCATGTTGTCCCAAATGGCAGGGTGTCCTTCTTTCTCATGGCTAAATAATATTCCATTGTGTGTGTATATATGTATACCACATCTCCTTTATTTGTCTGTCCTAGTTATTTCCATCTCTTGGCTATTGAGAATAGTGATGCAGTAAACATGGGAGTGCATATCCTGTTTTCATTTCCTTTGGATATATACCCAGAGTAGAATTTCTGGATCATATGGTGGAAATGATAATTATGCAGTATGATTGAGGGGCTAAATATGCTACAGTGGCAATTATATTATCCTATATAATAAAAGCCTAATATGCTAAGTGTCCGGTCGGCTGGTTGGCCGTTCAATTAATCAAACCGTAATATACTAATGATATGCTAAGGCCGCTCAACTGCTCGCTATGACATACACTGACCACCAGGAGGCAGACAGTCGACAACCAGTTGCTATGACGTGCCCTGAGCACCAGGGGGCAGATGCTCCAACTGGTAGGTTAGCTTGCTGCTGGGGTCCGGCCAATCAGGACTGGGCAAAATGGGCCGGACATGCCCTGGAGCCCCGGCTGGCCAACCTCCCGTGTCCCTCCCCGGCCCTGATCGTGCACCGATGGGGTCTCTCAGCCTGGCCTGTACCCTCTCACAATCCGGGACCCCTCAGGGGATGATGGAGAGCCAGTTTCGGCCCGATCCCACAGGCCAGGCCAAAGGACCCCAATGGTGCACAAATTTGTGCACCGAGCCTCTAGTAGTATATAAGTATATCAAATTAACATGTTGTACAGCTTAAATTTATACGATGTTATATGTCAAATATATTTCAATTTAAAAAAGGAAGATGAGAGAGTAGAAAAATAGTATCATTGATGCCAGATGAGAAGAATTTTAAGAAAAGGAAAAGGAGACCTAGTTGATTTGGCTCAGTGGATAGAGTGTCAGCCTACGGACTGAAGGGTCCCAGGTCCAATTCCAGTCAAGGGCACATGCCTGGGTTGCAGGGGTGTGCAGGAGGCAGCCAATTGGTGATTCTCTTTCATCATTGATGTTTCTATATCTCTCGCCCCCTCCCTTCCTCTCTGAAATCAATAAAAATATATTAAACCTGGCCGGCGTGGCTCAGTGGTTGAGAGTCAACGTATGAACCAGGAGGTCATGGTTTGATTCCTCGTCAGGGCACATGCCCGGGTTGCAGGCTCGATCCCCAGTGTGAGGCGTGCAGAAGCTCAATCAGTGAGTTGCTCTCATCATTGATGTTTCTAGTTCTCTCTCCCTCTCCCTTCCACTCTGAAATCAATAAAAATATGTTTTTTTTTTTTAAAAAAGAAGAAAAGGAAAACAACACCTGTCACCTCTTGTGTACCTGCCATTATAATAACTTTACATATATAATCTTATTGAATCCTCCCAAAAGCCCTATACACTGGGAATTATGATTATCCCTATTTTACAGGTGAATAAAGTTTAGCATGATTAAATAATTTGCTAGTATGAAATGGAATCTGGATTTAAACTGAAGTCCTTCTGATTTCCGATATTACTTTTTTAAAAAACTGAAATATGTAAAATGACAATGAAAAGTCAAAAGAATAGAAAAAGGAGTAAGGCCATTCACAGTTGCAAGGAGGAGATCACAGTTTAATATTGCAGCTTAAGTGTAGTGGTAGGAATGAATATATTAGGAAGCTTAGAAGGTAATAGGTAGTTTTCCATCTTTTGTGAATGAAGGAGGGAGTGACTTTAGACCACTGAGGATTGGGGCAGTGAATAGGACAGTTCTACTGGAGCAGTTGAATCAAGTAAAGTAAGGAAGAGTGCAAGTCAGTGGCGAAGGAGGAAATATTGTAGGGGTGAGATCTCAGATTAGACATTAAAAAAGAGAAAGACCCTCTAAGGAAAGTCTGCTTCCATTAAATTTGGAAGAAAGGGTAATGAAGTTAATGTGACGATTGTCCCAGTGGAGAACAAGGAAAGATAAATGAGAAAGGAGTCAGTCAAGCATCTACATAATAAAGAGCCAGGGTCGTAACAACCGATTATGACTGAAGGCTGGACCAGACTGCAAGTCAGTGCTGGGTTGCCGTGGAGACCCAGCACTGACTGGGGCCACTGCAGGCGCCCCGACCCAGCACTGACTGCCTAGGGGGCTGCGGATCAGGCCCGGAGAGAGGCCTGCAGAGAGAGAGGCAGGGTCTGATCTGTGGTCTCTGTGGCAGCCATTGATCAGAACTTGCCTCTCTTTCTCTCCCGGCCTGGCCAACAGCCATGCCTCCATTTCTCTCCAGGCCTCCACCGGGGCTGCTGATCAGCCCTGCCTTTCTGATCAGGCCCCATTGATAGGCCCAGAGATGCTGACTGGCATAGAAACTGACCAATCAGAACCAAATCTGGGTCCACTGTGAGGGGCCAATGGCTGTGGAGGAGGCGGAGCTTTTGATGCTGACTGGCATAGAAACTGACCAATCAGAACCAAATTGGCTGGCAGAGGAGGGCAGTTGGG
>NW_005361955.1:2917868-2934714 GCF_000412655.1 Myotis brandtii | reverse complement strand
GATCAGGCCAGCAGGGGAGGGCAGTTAGGGGCGATCAGGCAGGCAGGCAGAGGCAGTTAGGGGTGATTAGGCAGGCAGAGGCAGTTAGGGGCAATTGGGCAGGCAGGCAGGCAGAGAGGTTAGGGGCAATCAGGCAGGCAGGCAGGTGAGTGGTTAGGAGCCAGCAGTCCCAGATTGTGAGAGGGGTTTGGGATCGGGCCTAAATTGGCAGTCAGACATCCCCCAAGGGGTCCCCGATTGGAGTGGGTGCAGGCTGGGCTGAGGGAACCCCCCTCCATGCACGAATTTCGTGCACTGGGCCTCTAGTAGATTTATAAAAGCACTAGTTATAATGATACCTCCAAAGTTGGAAGAAAGCACATAAAAATATAGATGTGGCAGGTAAGTGTTCTTAATCAAGTCACTTTCTCTCTTCCAGCCTCAGTTTTCCCATACATTAGACAAATTAGGTTAGATTAGATGAATTGATCTTTAAGGACCCTTCCAATACTTAATTTTCTAAGCATTCATAGATTATGGCAATAATATAGTTTTATATATCAAAGGAACTTGTATGATAACTAAAATTAGAGATACAAAGGAAATTTTTAGAATTTAAGTCCACAAGTCAGAGTTTCTGGATGTATCCCTTCTTTCCCTTATTAAAAAGTATTAAAATGTCTGAATGTATTACTAATTGTAAACCATCTTGAAAGCAAGGACTGTATTCTAGTCTCTTATGTATCCTTAGCATCCAGCATAATGCTTGCTACATAATACTACTCAATAAATATTGATTGAATGAAAGTTGAATCACAAAATAAAATGTCACCAATAAAGAGGCTTCGAATAGTACTCTTTCCATTCTTTTATGCCTCTTTAATCTCTCATCTCAGTCTCTTCCATGACAATTCAGGGACATGTTAATTGTGTGGTTAGTCACTTTTCATGTAGTGCCTTATTTTTATATAACTTTAATTGTTTTTTTTATTTGGTTGCAATGTTGATTTTTTTATAAAAAAGGAACTAAACTTGGGAAATTAATGGACATTTAATTGGAAATCCTAGGAATTTTCAAAAATATATTTTGTAGTAACTTAAAATTTAGTTATAGTAGTTTCCCATCTAATTTCCCATCTATTTTTAATTTGAATATTTCCAAGCGTATTTACTTTATGAAAAGGAATTGTGTTTTATATTACGGAGGAAAAAATGATTTAGAAAAAAAACCACAGAAATCTGTTTATTAACAAATTTAGTGATGCTAGTGTAAGAAAAAATAAAGCCACAAAGTCATTCCAAATTTAGTAACACTTCCCATCTTAAACACATGATTTCAGTTGTTTCTGGGCTAGCTAAAGGTTACAAAATGTCACCATAATACCATTTACTTCCTTATAGGTTCTTACTACCTCCCCCACAACCCTAAATATGGTAGATGGAGTTGTAAAAAACCCTGTAGGATGACAATATAGTTTATTACACTTTTAGTTAGAAGTATTCTGCCAAAATGAGCTGAGAATTAGAGGAAGTAGATTTAAATTGACAATAGTCTAGTAATACAGAATATATTTTTTCCAGACCACTCAAACAACAAGCCGATTTGTAACTTTAATGCTTCATACAACGGAAAAATTACAGCTGTAACAAAATCAACAAAGACATTTCTGGTTAGTGTTCTTAAATGGGAAAATTAACTGCAGGAATATATTTCCAAATGTTTTTGTATACTCTATACTACTTTCTGAATATTATCAATTTTCCCTCTTGCTATTCGGGGAGTCACTGATTCTTCTCATCTTTCTGATGAGGAATGAGAGCCGGAGTTGACATTTCACTGTTAGCCTACTTTATCTTCAGTGATCTGGCCATTGGAAGATGTCTTTGTTTCTCTTTCATTACCAAGCTTCACCCTTGTAGATTGTCTTCCCTTTCCCTGAGGTAGAGAGAGTATTTGTTTACATGGGATACATGGAAATGCAGATTTTAATAAATGGCTGATTGTTAGGTAGAAAGTAAAATATTGGGCAGGACAACCAAGTATGCAAAAGCTGAATGTTCAGTGGAAACTGCAGTTATTCTGGGTTTTGAGTCCAGCTAGTAGCATGTCTTATGGAATCAGCCATCCTGTGAAAATATGAACTTTAAGGAAGAAGGTGAATGATTTTATACTTCTCCCTTAAAAGCTCATTCAATTTTAAGTATTTGCTTATTTTTTCAAAATACGCACTTCACAGAATTATTTTTTTTAAGTGACAAATTTACTATGATATACATACATATAAGTTATGTCAAAATAGGTTATTTTGTAATTTAAAATGAGAGGTAGGGTGAAAAAAAATCAAGTGGTAAAAGAAGGAAGCTGATTGTTTAGTCCAATTTGCTTCTTCCTCTTTGGGCTGCTGTTGATTTTATTTTAGCTATTCTGTTTGCCTGATCATAGGCGGTGTTACAATTCTGTTACAATCTTCTGCACTTAGAAACTTAGGACCACCTATAAATCAGTAGTCTGAGTGGAATCTTGGCAGATGAGGTCTCAGTCAGGTAACAAGCATTTTGTTTATATTTAGATAATTTGAGAGCCTGGCCTTTGGGCATTTGGTACTGAGTCCAGTAAAGAGAAGCCTGAAGAACAGAATATTTATTATGAGTAGATGTCACCTTTCTCCTGTCAAGGGCTTAATTCCAAGCAGCCAGAGAAAAACTAAAGACATTGTCTCTTTCAACTTAACTTGGCAAGGTTTGTTTTAAAGACAGCCAGGAGCCCAAATCAAAAGTGAATGAAGACCACAGCAGAGAATGTAAGATGACAGCTGGCATGAATACTCTTTTGGCCCTGCTGAGAAAGGGCTGAGACCCAAAGTCTGAAGAGGTAGAAAGAATGATAAATATTCCCCAGTACAGTTGAGTTACATTTAGGAAAGTCCTTTGAAACATAGCCATTTCACAAAAGAGGTGTTAAAATCCCAAGGTTTTTCAGCCACAACTGCCATTTGCTTCTCTTAGAATCACTCATCAAGTTGAAAAACAAAGCAAACAAATTAAATAAAAGAATTCTTGGATGGCTGGCATGGCTCAGTAGTTCAGTTCCTGGTCAGGCCACATGTCTGGGTTGCGAGCTTGATCCCCAGTGTAGGGCGTGCAGGAGGCAGCCAATCAATGATTCTCTCCCATCATTGGTGTTTCTGTCTTTCTCTCTCTCTCCCTTCCTCTCTGAAATCAACAACAAAAAAATTTTTTTAATAATAGTAATAATTCTTTAGTATCTAAATGTCATTGGCAAAGCTTTGTTTTCCCTTCCAAAACCTGTGTACTATAAGGTAAAAATTGAAAGAAATAGTGTTAAGTTCTGCTCTTAGAGCCTAATTTGTAGAACAATCGTACTCTGTCCTTGAGTCTGACAGTCATTTAATCACTTATTATCCCGTCCACTTGAAGGGGATAAAAAGAATAATAATAATAAATCAGAGTATTTAGTTTTGTAGTTCAACTGTTTTCATTGATCCTTCAGGCCTTTAACATTCATCACTAAGGATGATTAATATTTAACTTGAGCCATAAAATTAAAGTTTGTACTGCTTGATAGGTCTGAACCAGTTATGGGGAACTCCATAATTCCAAAATAAACAGATAGACTAGATGATTAGTAATACACTTATTACTTCTAATTCTTGAGATCCTTTATTGTAGAACAAGTTTGCCTATTAAAAGAATGTGTTGTTTATTAGATCACTAGAGGCCTGGTGTCCCTTAGCCCAGCCTTCACCCTCTCCAATCTGGGACCCCTCGGGGGATGTCCAACTGCTGGTTTAGGCCCAATCCCTATGGACCGGTCGCCCCTAACTGCCCTCCCCTTGCTGCCCTGATCGCCCATAACTGCTCTCCCCTGCCGGCCATCTTGTGACCACATGGGGGGCGGGCATCTTGTGTGAGGGCATGACAGTCAATTTGCATATGACCTCTTTATTATATAGGATTAACAGGTTAGCAATTCAGATGTCCAACCAGTAAATAATAAGCTATATCTTCTCAATTTTTTTATTGTGGTAAAATATTTGTAACATAAAATTTGGCATTTTAACCATACAATTCAATGACATAATTACATTTACAATGTTGTTCAACCATCAGCCCTGTCTATATCAAAAACTTTTTCATCATCCCAAACAAGAATTCTGTGCCCATTAAACAACATCTCCTGATTACCTACCCTTTAGACCAGCCGTGGGCAAACTACGGCCCACGGGCCAGATCTGGCCCGTTTGAAATGAATAAAACTAAAAAAAAAAAGACCGTACCCTTTTATGTAATGATGTTTACTTTGAATTTATATTAGTTCACACAAACACTCCATCCATGCTTTTGTTCCGGCCCTCCGGTCCAGTTTAAGAACCCATTGTGGCCCTCGAGTCAAAAAGTTTGCCCACCCCTGCTTTAGACTGTGGTTATCTCTGTTTTACTTTCTGTCTTTATGAATTTGCCTATTCCAGTTATTTCATGTAAGTGGGGTCATACTATAGCCACCCTAGCAGGTATGAAGAGGCGTCTTATTGTGGTTTTGATTTTATTTCTCTAATAACTAATCATGTCCATCATCTTTTCATGTGCATACATCTATATGTCATTGGAGAAATGTCTATTTAACTTCTTTGCCCATTTTTTAATTGGGCTGTTTTCTTTTTGCCTTTTTATTGTTCTTTCACTTTTTAATTCATGTTTTTACATACTTCTCCCATATATCAAAAGAATAACTTTATTTGAGCCCAATGAAATGCTTTCTATCAGCCTTTCATTGCCAAAATCAGTAACAGAGAATCTGTCTCTGTTCATACAAAATAATTTTTCTGGATTCCTTGATGCTACGGAATTCCTTGTATTCTCTCCCATATCTCAATTTAATGAGCCCATGTGTAGAGTATGATTCATTAGAAGTACTCTGGAAAATAAATATCCATTTTCTTAGAATGATGAAATTTTAGACCTGGAAGAGACCATCTCTTTCTCAAACTGGGATCCACAAATTCTTGGGAATTCACAAATATATTCTTAGGTTCTGAGAGTTTTATAATTTAAAAATAATGTGTTTTATATCAATAATAATCTAAAAGGTCATTATAAAGCCCAAATTTCACAATTCAAGGACATTTTAATGGTTTCTTATATTGGTTTTCTCAACCTAGGGTTACAGGACCTCTGGAGAATCTGAGGACATATCCTTGGCAGATCTATAAGGGATCCCATTTCTTGAAGAGGGATCCATACATTAGTTGGCCAAATCCAACTCCTCTCCTTTTACAAATGAGGCCTAGAGAATGTAAATAACTTACGGCATTGGCAAAGCTTTGTTTTCCCTTGCAAATAACTTCTGGCATAACACAGCAAGTCAATAAAACCAACCAGCACTAAAACTCAAGTCTTCTAGGCTTTATTCAGTGTTCTTTGTGCTACTTGCAGGGATAATGTCTTCATTGAGTTTATAATGTAGTGGGGAAAGCAGAAAATGAACAAGTAATAACTAAAATGAGTGCTGCAAGGGAGGAAAGGGATAGGTAATAGAAGTTGTATAGAGTGATAAACAGGATGATTTAACCTAGTCTGAGGGTTTGGGGAAGTGATTTTTTTTTTTTGCTTACAGTCAAAGAGAGAATAGGAGTTAAAGAGAGCTGTGAGAAGAACAATGTTACAGACAGGAAATACTAGTAAAGTGTGGAGGCTCTGAGGTGGGAAAAAGCATAGTTTACTTACTGATTTAAATGGAGAAAGGGAGTTGGAGGAGGCTTCAGAGATTAACAGGCTCCAGATTATTCCAGTTGGGATTGAAGACAATCAGGAGTCAATACACTGGTGATGCTGGGATTCTAGTTTAAATTTTTCATTTACACATCTATTCATCACTGGAAGTTAGAAGACCTAAATTCTAGCTCCTGAAATGTCTTATAACTATATAACCTTGTATAAGTCACTTACTAGACTAGTATAAAGCACAATAGTTTGTACTCACCATCCCTCAGACATACTTAATGCTCCTTCCTCTTGCCTTGAATGCTCCATTCTTCCTTTCTGTATGTTCATTCATTCAATCATTAATCAATTCATCAGTTAACCAGACAATGGTCTTTATTCATACAGTAATAATTATTGATGTTCTGTGACAGAGATATGAAAGTGACATAGATACACGGTCACTGTCTTATAGTTTCTACACCTTGCTCACTATATAAATCTTAGCTGAAATCCCATTTCCTCCACAGAGCCATTTCCATAAATCATTCCATTTTGACATGCTCTTCAGAGTCCCTGTGAAACTTAGTCATTTTTCATTGATTTGGCAATTAACCAGGTGTTACCTTGTGACATCTCTTTTATCGATTGGCTGGAATTCTTATTCAAATCATGAATCATTACTTTTCACCTCTTTGCAGTTTGTTTTCCAACAAGATATAAATTCCTTAAGGGCAGGCTTACACTTCTCTGTATTTCCCACAGTGTCTTGTAAACAGCAAAGTTTTTTGACTGGGTTCTTTCAGCATATGTTTGTTGATTTGTGTTACATTTTTAAGTTCATATTTTACTTCCTGTTTAAATGATTTTGGCCAGGTCACATGGTTCCCCTGAGCCTCAGTTTTCTTTTCTTTTGCCTTTTTTTTTCAATGAAATAGAAATAATTACCACCTCTCAAGATTAAAGAAATAATATATGTAAAAATACTTTTTATACTTTTTAAATTTTTTAATTAAATTTATTGGGGTGACTGGTTAATATGAGTACGTGAGTTTTGCTTAGCTGGTTGCTCAGTGGCCCAAGGACTAAAGGGTTGCTGGTTCTATTCTGGCCAAGGGCACGTACCTCAATTGCAGGCTCGATCCCAGGCCTCGGTTGGGGTGCATGTGGGAGGCAATCAATCAATGTGTCTCTCTCCGATGTTTATCTCTGTCTCGGGTGAGGATTAGCAACAACAAAAAGAGTATATAAGTTTCAAGTGTACAATTCTATAATACATCGTCTGTATAGTGCATTGTGTGTTCACCACCCAAAGTCAAATCATTTTAAGATACTATTTGATGTTACTGCTTATTTTATACTTTGTGATGAAAGTCGCCCTACCTTGAATTCTTCCAGGAGATTCTTCATGTCCCAACATTTACTTCAACTGTTCACTTGGTCTACCTTTATCTCTGTTACCCTGCCATATAGCTCTTTACAGTTTAAGATCTTTATTTGCTCTAAATTTGTATCTATTTTTTTTCACCTTCATTTTGAGTATTCCCAAAACTTAATTTTATTTATGACTGTGGACATAAATGGTGGGACTGTCATCAGACTAGCCTAATCCAGATCCGTCAGATTAATGGATCCATCATACTACAAAATTGGGAGTGATAGCAATTACTGTTTGTTTTCTTTCAAGATAGCTTGTAGTTTCAGATTGATATGAAGTGTTGGTTGTTAGGAATTTGATATTGAAAATTGTTTAGTCTGTATTAAAGCTCTGTATACTCTCCAAAGAATATGTTAGGACTGGTATCATCAAAGCTCTTGTTGCTACAAATACAATAATTTCAATAACCCCCAAATACATTAATTTTAATAATTAAGTCATATGATTAAGACTTTCCAAGTGTTAAGAATTTACTGAATTGAGTTATTCTGGTTGCTACTTTGGATACTTTGGTTAACTGCAACCATCAAACTAATCTTTATTTTACTGCCTTCATTGAAATAAGCTTTTTTAGATCATTTTTTAAAGTCTTTTAATATGACCATTGCTTTCTCTAGCTTTTCTGGAGTGTGGTTTCTTTGTGGCTAATGTCTCTCACCTCTTGGAACCTTTAAATAAATGTATTGACTATTGTTATTGTTATTTATGTTGAAAGATATTAAAATGAGATTTGTAATCCAAATGGGCATTTACTTACTTCACATCTGGTTGCTTGAAAAGTAGCCAAATGCAATAATTCTTAATGCAAGAGAGCCTTGGGCAAAACCTTTGCAATTCCCACCCGCCTTTGCAAAACAACTGCCCTGTGTGAACCTTTAACATTAAAAAAAGAAGCATAGAAATTTTGCTTCACCACATTTAATTACAGATTTCCAATACAGTGCTAATATGATTTCTACATTCATGAGCTAACACCCATTAGAAGTAGAAGGTAATGGGGAAAAAACTATGGCAGCATTGACCTCGTTTCTAGTTTGCCAGAAACCAAGATGTCATGAAACATCTCTCCTCTCTTAAATCTCCTCACTTTGCTTAATTTAAAAGTGATTATATGTCCAAGTTGCCTGTTACAGTCTCAGTGTTTGCCTGTTGTCTAATATTTCCCTCTTTCACTCTTAAAAGTGTCCCAGTTTGTGTATGTGTAGTCATCCCATTTAATCCCTTAGACTCAGTGGTTCTCAACCTTCTGGCCCTTTAAATACAGTTCCTCATGTTGTGACCCAACCATAAAATTATTTTCATTGCTACTTCATAACTGTAATGTTGCTACTGTTATGAATCATAATGTAAATATCTGATATGCAGGATGGTCTTAGGCGACCCCTGTGAAAGGGTCGCTCGACCGCCAAAGGGGTCGCGACCCACAGGTTGAGAACCGCTGCTTAGAGACCCTAATCAGAAGGGGTAAGGAGTAGGAATTATGAGAACATATTAAAAAGTGGAAATGATACTTAGGATGAGACAGGGCTGAAACCAAAAGACTACTACTGATCAGAATTCTCAGTAAATTAAGATAAAAGCTGAGCTGGAACTGGATTTGTGAATACATTCTGAACATCACAAGATCCACCAGATTAATGCTGGTTGCTCTTGGGGAGTGGGGAGAGGCAGAGGACAATAACCAGGTCAGGAGTTTGTGGTCTCTTTTATGCAATTCTAACGTTGAGCTTCCTTTCTGAGGTTTTCCATGCTGAGTCTTTCACCTCTTGATACTCTTTGAGGACAAGTGATGCTGATATCTAGTAGAAAGACTTCAGAGAAAAAAAAAGATGGAAGATAAAAGTTCTTGATAACTTTCCTCTTCTTTGAAAAGCTTAGCTAAACTCTGCAGTTTACCTTAATACTCTCTACTCAGAAATTTTTAATCTTTCAACTGTGGAAAGCTTGCTTGATATTCTCTTTTAAAGAATCCTCCAGACTTGATAGCTCCTATTTTTAATACTGTTTTTACATAGTGTCTTTATTTTATTTAAGGTAACTTTTTTGATTCTAAGAGTACATTTTCTTTATTCAATTTCAGAGAGAGGAAGGGAGAAAGAGAGAGAGTAATATCATCAGTCACCTCCCACACACAGGGATCGAACTCACAACCTGGGTATGTGTCCTGCTCAGGAATCGAACCTGCCACCCTTTAGTGCACGGAATGACACTCTAACCAACTGAGCCACACCAGCTAGAGCACTAAGAGTAAATTTAAAGTAACCTTTTAGATTCTAAGGATAATAGTTATTGAAAAAGATGCAGAAAAATAGAAATAAAGAAATAATAGCTCATAATTCCATCACCCAAAAATAACTAATGTCAGCACTATAGCATAGTTTCTTTCAACTTTCACATATATATATTTTTTTCAATGTTTATTTAATGAAACTCTTACATTATAATTTTAAGGATAATGCTGTTATTCTAGTAGCAATAGGAAAATAATATTTTATATTTGTACAGAGTTTTAAAATGTGTAAAGGTCTTTTATAGTAACATTTAATCCTAATAATATCTCTGTAAGGTAGGACAGATATTGCTCCCCATTTTACATATGGGAAAATAGAAGCCCAGAATTGCAGTAACTTTCCCAAAGACATCGGTAAGTAGTAGAGCCTTGATTACAACCCTGTGTCACAGTCCAAGACTCTCTATGTACAACTCAATGGAATCAGGTCTAAAGAACTAACTAATTATGTGAAACTAATTCTTCGACTGGAAAAAGAAAGTAAGGAAGATAAATATTGTATTTGAATAATGGTCTTTAAGTTTTTATAAGGGTGTGTGCAAAGAGTGATAACCACCTTCCTTAGAACCTCTTCTGAAAATAAAACAAGGGTGGCTGAGCTTCTTGTGGACATTTAAGTTTGGGGTAGGGTACTTTCCTTAAGGCTTTGAAAAGACAGTATACCATCTGTGTGGAGTTGACAATCAGGTCTTTAACTGTTAAAGTTTAACACCTAATGCTGCACTAAGAAGAATAAATGAAATGAAAGGCATGCCCTCTTATGTTTTCAAAGGACTTAACAATATACCTGGAGAAATGAAACAAATATATAAGAAACTATTTAGGTGTAAATTATGTGGTATTGATTCTATGTACAATGAGTTAATTGGGGATAAAAACTAATCAATTGCCATTCAAAGACCATTTACTTTGCACTAGTAAAGAAAAACACATCATTAAATGTTATAGCATAAATAAGATCAGGAAGCCAGAAACAGGTCTCGGTGGATGACAGAAAGTAGGTATATACACATTCATTCACACATTTATGCATCCACTCAACATTTATTGAGCACCTACTATATACCACAAATACATAGGAGTGAGTAGATATATCCTTTAGAATAGAACTTAAGTTACATGTTAGGAAATAGTGAACAATAAGGTAGGTGAGTGGGTGGGTATGTAGGCAGATACAGCAATAACATTATTAACCAATGCAGAAATTAGACGAGATTCTGATTAGGGACAAGAGTTTATAATAGATGAGTCCTTAACACTTAAAATTCATTGAATGGAAGAGCTAAAAGAAAATGTTAGACGTCATCTAATCTACTCTCCATTCCTTATCTCTACTTTAAAAATGGGGATTTAATATATGGAACCAAAAAATACCTCAACTAGCCTTAGCAATCTTGAGAAAGAAGAACCAAGTTGGCGGGATCACAATACCGGATATCAAACTATACTAAAAAGTCATTGTAATCAAAACAGATTGGTACCAGCACAAGAACAGGCATATAGACCAATGGAATAGAATGGAGACCCCAGAAATCGATTCACACCAATATGGTTAATTAATATTTGACAAAGGAGGCAAGAGCATACAGTGGAGTAAAGATGCTCTCTTTAATAAATGGTGTTGGGAAAATTGGACAGGCACATGCAAAAAAATGAAACTAGACCATCAACTTATACCATACATAAGAATAAACTCAAAATGGATAAAAGACTTAAAATGTAAGTTGAGAAATCATAAAAATCCTAGAAGAAAACATAGGCAGTAAAATCAGACATCGCTCACATCAATATTTTCACCTATATATCTCCCAGGGCAAGAGAAACAGGAAAAATAAATGGGACTACATCAAACTAAAAAGCTTCTGCACAGCAAAAGAAGCTACCAATAAAATGGGAGAACATATTTGCCAATGATACATCTGATAAGGGGTTGATTTCCAAAATATACAAAGATCTCATACTAACTCAACACCAGGAAGACAAACAATCCAATTTAAAAAATGGGCCAAGTAACTGAATAAACATTTATCCAAAGAGGACATATAGATGGCCAATAGACATATGAAAAAATGTTCAACATCACTAATCATAAGAGAGATACAAATTAAAATTATAATGAGGTATCACCTCACCACTGTCAGAGTGGCTACTATCAATAAATCAACAAACAACAAGTGCTGGGGAGGATGTAAAGAAAAGGGAACCTTAGTACTCAGCTGGTGGGAATGCAGCCACTGTGGAAAATAGTATGGAGTTTCCTCAAAAAATAAAAATGGAACTAACTGCCTTTTGACCCAGCAATCCCACTTCTGGGAATATATCCTAAGAATCCCAAAACACCAATCAGAAAGAATATATGCACTCCTATGTACATAGCAGCATTATTTACAATAGTTAAGATATGGAAACAGCCCAAGTGCCCATCAGTGGATGAGTGGATAAAAAAGCTGTGGTACATTTACACAATGGAATACTATTCAGCTGTAAAAAAGAAGGAGTTCTTAACCTTTGCAAAAGCATAGATGGACCTGGAGATTATTATGCTCAGTGAAATAGCCAATTAGAGAAAGACAAATATCACATAATCTCACTTATATGTGGAATCTAATGAACAAAATAAACTGATGAACAAAGTAGGTCCAATGGCATGTATGCATGGAACAGAATGACAGATCTTAGAGGGGAGATGTGGATGCGATGGGAAGAGATTAACCAAGGAACATATATGCATAATCCATGGACATGGACAAAAGTGTGGGGAAGGCTTGGGGTGAGACGGGGGCTGGGTGGAGGGGGGCAAGGAAGGGAGGGAAAATGGGACATCTGTAATAATGTCAACAATAAATTTAAAATTTTTTTAATTTAAGTTTTTGAAAAGGGGGAATTTAAGACCAATGTGACTGTCTTCAGTTCATAAACTGAGTTAGTGGCAGAACTGAAGGTTGAACCCTGGACTTCCACTTCTTTCCAGTTATACCATTCTGTCTCTTAAATCTTGAATTTAGCTAAAACATCTCTTCCTTCTTCCCCATGTCAACTATGTGAATACCAGATCTTAGATCCTAAATTAAAGGTTTCCATTGTAATCGTTATTCAGTCATTGGTAGAAAAATAGAATTTAGAAAATGAATCTGTTTCATGTCTCAATCTCAGTGACGTCTTAATTATAAAATTACCAAAGGCTCAGTGAGATTAACAATCTACAACTTGAAATAAGTGTTTTGTAGTCATAGCAGTGAAGAGCCTGTGTTTTAGATCCAGCTCTATCACTAACTGGTTATATAATTTTGCACAAGTCATGTCACCTCTTTTTTCTTTATTTATAAAATGAAAGGGTTAGAACATCTTTAAAGTCTGGTTCAGTTATTTTATATAGTTATTTTATATTGGCTATTTTATATATCTTAGTCCTACTTGAGTAAAGCACTGACTTCTTTTAAGGAAAAATTTCTTATGATTCTCAGTGTTCACATAACTTTTATTATAATGTAACAACTATATATAAAACTAGCTATATAAGCTTTTTATGCTTATCGCGCTTATATACAACAAAACAAATTAAATAACAAGTTACAAAACCCTTAACATTCAAATTAACAATTCCCAAAATAGAAATAACTGCTGTAACACAAGCTTTTTGAGGTTCTACACCCTATGCTACTCAACGCCATGTATATGATTAAATTCTCCCTCGGCTTTTCTCATTTGACTTCCACCTAACTCAAATGAATTATTTACATATTAAAAATCGACCTTTGTCCTTCTATCATTAATCCTGGACAACTAAAGTAGTGATACTGGACACCAATGAAATCACAAATACAAATTGTGGCACTGAACCTGCCTGCTAGTATTCTGTTACAAAATCATCTAGCTATCCAGATAGTCTAAAATATAAAACTTTGCAATTATTATATCACTACAATGAAAGAAAAATTGAAAAGATAGAATTTAAAACTTTTTATCAAAAATTTGAAACTATTTAAATGTCCATCTACTGAATGGATAGACAAAATATGGTATAGTTACATACCTAGATTGTTCAGCACTGAACGGGAACTTAAGATACATGCTACAATATGAATGAACCTCAAAAACAGAATAAGTGAAAAGAAAAACAGATACAAGAGACCATATATTGCATGATTCCATTTATACAAAATGTCCAGTAAAAGTAAACGTGGTTTCCTGGGATTGGGGGTGGGAACTGGGATTGATTGTAAATCAGAATGAACGATATTGACTGATGAAAATGTCCTAAAACTGATTTATTTATGGTGATGGTTGCAAAACTTGGTAAATTTACTAAAATTCATTGAATTGTGTATTTTAAATGAACTTTATAATATGTAAAATATACCTCAGCCCAGCCAGTGTGGCTCAGTGGTTGAGCATCAACCTTTGAAACAGGAGATCATGGTTCAGGGCACATGCCCATGTTACATGCTCAATTCCCAGTGGGGGGCGTGCAGGAGACAGCTGATCAATGATTCTCATCATTGATGTTTCTGTCTCTCTCTCCCTCTCCCTTCCTCTCTGAAATCAATAAAAATATAATAATAATTTCAAAGTCTGTTAAAATATATCTCAATAAAGTTGTAAAAAGCTTTTTATAAGGCTCTTTTTTCTAGGACTTCTTAAGAATATATATCTATAGATATCCCTCCACATAATAAGGAGACCCAGTTGAAAAAATACTGTTTTCGTGGAACTAGAGCATCAAGTAATTAGGATATCATGGATTCTAGTTTTAACTTTGTTATTAACTCTACATTATCTTGGGCGAGAGCTCGGGCAAGTCACTTGACCTCTTTGTGCCTTGATTTCCTCATCTGTAAATGAAGAGGAGGTTAGATTAAATGTTCTCTAAAACTTCCTGCAGATGTGATAATCTCATCTTCACATTGCTAGACCCTCTCAGTGTCCCCTGAAAATGCTCTTTTCAAAGCCCCTTTAATCAATTTGGGATATTGTTTCTCTCATTAACTCTTGGCCACTAAAACTTTCTGACCTTAATGCATAAGTCTTTTAGGTACACAGTTTCCAAAATGTTGATCTGAAAGTTCCACACTAGACTGAATGCCATATCATTCATTAATTTCCCAGAGGCTATGTTCTCATCCTCTGTAACTCTCTTATGGAAGCTCTCCCATAGATAACAATACACTTCCCCTTCAGGCAGTACATGAAAGAAACAATGGAGGATACAATGGAATCCTATAAAATTACACAGAATGAGAATCTGGCCCATTGTTTTCTCCTGCTGCCTAAGGAAGAAGTTGTATTCTTTGGATCCCCATAAAGATTTTGGCTTGTCCACCTCCTCAGATTCCCAAGTAACAATTAGGCAATCTGGCCTTCTTCCCACTTCTCATTTCAATGTGTAGGATACTTGTCAACTTGCCCAGAATGACTTTAGGCATTTTGAGTTGTTCATCTGACTGTGTGCAATAGATAAATAAAAACATAAGTAGAAGTAGGACTTACTTAAGACCCAATTTTATTTTTATTGGGGGGAGCACATATTTTAGAATTGAAAAAGTTATTTCTTGTCTAGCTTCATGTTTTAGTCTTTCCTCTTCCCTTTTGTTCAATAAGTTGTTTAAAATGAAAAGTTTATTAAAATGGAGCTCATGTTTGTAAATATAAAAATATAACATCTTCCTAGAAAAGTACCCCTGGACTGAAAAGAAACTAGGTGGCTGGAATGTGGTTTAGTTAGCCCACAAGCCTGTCAGGAATCTTAGACTCTTTTCCTAAAGCTATGCTGACACACAACATAACTTTGGAAGAACCAGTTAAGTTTGTATTCTGCTTATCCCCTATAATTTAGGAATAACCACTTCTAAAACTGAAAAGCCCTGTTAATAGAGATTGTTAAGTAAGCATTAGTTACATTATTAGGCTTTGAATGTGCAATAAAGAGAAAAAGGGCCTGGCCAGTATGGCACGGTGGTTGAACATCAACCTATGAACCAGAAGGGTGCAGTTAGAGTCCCAATCAGGGCACATGCCCGGGTTGTGGGCTCAATCCCCAGTGGGGGAAGTGCAGGAGGCAGATGATCAGTGGTTCTCCCTCATCATTGATGTTTCTGTCTCTCTCTCTCTCCTTCTCCCTTCCTCTCTGAAATATATGTATTTTAAAAGTAGCAGACATTTCCTGTCCTAGTTACTTTTTTAAAAAAAAAGAAAAAGAAAAGGGATTAGATACCTGAAGAACCACGGAATAGGTATCCTGGTTGTAACTCATAGGACCAAGGATAACAGAGAAAAGTGAAATTGAAATAAAACTATCTAAAAATAATTGGAAAAAAAGCAAAACTTAGGTCTGTAAGTATTTTATGATATGACCATTCAATAAACAAAAGAAACAGATATGCCTAACCAAGAAAGTTTGGTTTTGAAGATATCAACCTTTTTAATAACAGAGAACAAATTAAACATTTATTCTTCATTCTCAATAGGAACTATATTTCAGGATATTCATATAGCTTTAATTTCCAAAGGAAATCCCTACATCATAGAAAGCTAATAAATGTTGAAAGAATGGTAGAATTAGAAAACTTTATTTCATAAACTCAAAAGTGTTGATTCAAGAAAAGATTATTAAGTGTGTTAAAATCTTTAGGTGAATGATTAGTGAAATTAAACATTCTTATAATGCCAAAGCAACAGCACACAGATTACTTAATAGTTGCAAAGAGAAAAATATAACTGCACTGGAGAGATCACACTATCATCATTCTAAATTAATAATCGTTCTTAACATCACTAATGGTCACTCACATACTGTGTCTCTGGTATGATGGAATAGGAAATATAGAATATCATCTATGTTACATTCAAGTAAAAAATGTTTAACAAAATAAAAACAGACTCATAGATATATATTCTCAACTGACAGCTGTCAGAGGGGAGGCTAGTTGCCAGGCTAGGTGAAAAAGGTAGAAAGATTAAGAAGAAGAAAAAATACCCAATAGCTCATAGACACAGACAACAGTATGGTGATTACCAGAGGGAAAAAAGGGTGGAGGTGATGAACACATAACATACAGATGATAGACTATAGAATTATACACTTGAAACCTATATAATTTTATTAACCAACTAGTGGCCTGCACAGAGGTTGGGGGGTTGGGGGGGGGTAGGGGGAGAGGTGTCCCTCAGCTGGCCTGCACCCTCTCCAATCTGGGACCCCTAGGGGGATGCCCGACTGCCGGTTTAGCCCGATCCCACAGGGGCAGTCAGACATCCCTCTCACAATCCAGGACTACTGGCTCAACCACTCACCTGCCTGCCTGTCTGATCGCCCCTAACCACTCTGCAGGCCTGATCAACCCCAACTGCCCCCCTTTCCAGCCTGATCACCCCTAACTGCCCTCCTGCTGGCCTGATCACCCCCAACTACGCCCCCCCCC
>NW_005361955.1:2913956-2917676 GCF_000412655.1 Myotis brandtii | reverse complement strand
CTGCTGGCCTGATCGCCCCTAACCGCCTCTGCCTCGGCCCCGCCACCATGGCTTTGTCCGGAAGGATGTCCGGAAGGTCTCCCGGTCTAATTAGCATATTACCCTTTTATTAGTATAGATGCCACCCCAATTAATTCAATAAAAAATAAAAATAAAACAAGTAGTTCCTGGAAAAGATGTTTAACTTTAATCCATAAATCCTTAGATAAAATATCCATTTTAAAGGAAACAGGGATAGAGGAGCAAGCTAAATGATACCATAAGAAACAAACTAGGCAAATCCAGAGGGTGAAACATTCTACATGATAACTGGCCTAATCTCTTTAAATAGTCAGTGGCCTTAAAATTAAGGGAAGCTGGGGGGTGTGGGAGGATGGTTGTGCTAGACTTAAGAAAATTTAAGGGACATATAACCAAATGCATTTCATCATCCTGGATTAGATTCAGGTTTGGAACAAACCAGCTACAAAGAACATTTTGGGTCAACTGAGGAAATTTGAATACAGACTGGGTATTGTTTGAAATGAAAATGTACAAAATTGGAAATATGGAAATTATTGATTTTTTTTAAAAGGTTACCACCAGTAAGGAGCATTATTTCATTTTTCTGATCATACATATGCCCAGAAAAAGATCCAGTTAGATAGAAACTGAGTTCAATGTTAATAATCTCTGAGTATAGAAATAGAATGATTTTATTTTTACCAGTGTATATATTTTTAAAATAGAAATAGAATGATTTTATTTTTACCAGTGTATATATTTTTAAAATAGAAATATAATGGTTTTATTTTTACCAGTGTATATATTTTAAAATTTTTCAATAATGAACATGTATTGGTTCAGTAGTAACAAAAGGTTATTTTAAAAATATATAGAAAAGTAGTAGTGTATTCTGTCCATTAAAGAAAATAAAAATGTTTCCTTTGAGGAAAGAGCTACAAACACTAGAAAACACTTGAGTGTTTTCAAAAAACACTTGGTAATGGTTTTGGATATAAAGCTTTGTCTATTTGTGAATATGGTATAGAGTTAAGTAGACCTGTGTTTGAATTCAAACTCTGTCACAAGTGCTTTTATTTTGGGAATGTCACTGTTTTCATCTAAAAGAGTAGTGAGAATTAAAGATGATTTAGTAAATCAGTGCCTGGAACAGAGTAGGATCTCAAAATTATAATATTATCAACAAATTATCAATTTTCAATATTTATTATCCAATTGTCACTGGATCTTTTTCTGGGCATATGTATGATCATAAAAATGAAATAATGCTCCTTACTGGTGGTAACCTTTTAAAAAAAATCAATAATTTCCATATTTCCAATTTTGTACATTTTCATTTCAAACAATACCCAGTCTGTATTATCAATTCTTATCAACAAAAATTTAAATCTTATACATGACAACTTAATAAAATAAAAAGAACAGTCGTCAACTAACACCTCTATTGCAAGTAAATATGTTTTATGAACATACCGTAAATGTTTCATGAAGAAATGGTATACAAGTAGCGTATAAAATCTTCAAAACAGGTGTGAATTTTAAAAGTTCATAGTTGTTGCCCTGGCTAGTTTGGCTCAGTGGTTGGAGCGTGGGCCTGCAGAATGAAGGGTCCAGGGTTTGATTCCTAGTCAAGGGCATATATCTGGTTTGCAGGTTAGATCCCCAGCCCTGTTTGGGGAGCATGTGGGAGGCAACCAATTGATGTGTCTCTCACATTGATGTTTCTCTCTCTCCCCGCCCCTGCTCCCTCCCTTCCATTCTCTCTAAAAATCAATGGGAAAAATATCCTTGAGTGAGGATTTTTTTTTAAAGTTAATAGTTGTTAGCAGAAGTAGACCTATCTTATTTATGATAGCAACTAGAGATTTGATAGGAAATGAAGTATAACTTTATGGCCAAAAACCATTGCCAGATTCCACATTGAAGCCCTATTCAATAGTTACTTTTTTTTTTGCTTTGCTTTGAATGACTTCTGTGTCACTGTGAATTTCAAATGAGAAAAACACTGAACAGCTCTAAGTACTTTTAAAAAATAAGTGTATTATTACCTCAGTGTAAATTTTCACGTAGCAATGTTATTCTTTTCATAAAAGCAAGGAACCATTTTAATGAAAAAGACCACTATTTGTACCAGAAGAACTCCAGAATGCTAGGATGACTCATAAAGAATCTATGAATGAGGCAAAAGGACAATTGTCAGCAAAATGAATTCCTGAATTGGTTGTTCAGATATTATCACATTTTAAATACTAAGTTGTTATTGAACACTCTCTTTGTAGAAAGCGCTGTCTCTAAACTCTGTGATGAACTCTGGCATATTCATGGATGATTCATCCACATTAAGTGAATCATAGTACAAATACTTTCATGCTGAGACTTCTGACATGAGGCATTAAGAATAATTGATTGGAACAATGTATTTGAACATTTTATTGCATCATTTTAATGAGGTAGAGCACAGTTTGGAGCTTTGGACTGGGAATGAAGAAACCTAATTTCTAGCTCAAAGTCTGCTACTAATTATCTAGGTAATACCTTAAGCAAGTCATTTAATTTCTCTGGAACCCATTTTCTTTATATGAAAACATCTTGTATTAATTGTGTTCACCTATCTGGTATTAAGTTTTGTGCGTCTGTGATCCCAGTCATAAAATTAGTAAATTGCTTATTTTACATAAACTGAAATTACATGTAACTCTGTGTCTCTAAGCTTGCTTTAGGATCATTGTGGATTCCTAGTGTGGTTCACCAGTGATGGGACATGTTACCTAGGGAAGCTTCATGTAACTGATCTTGAAAAATGAATTGATAAAATTTGAACAATGAAGAAGACACATGTTTTAGAGGGTTAGAATTTCCCACAACATAAATATGGGTCAGTTGATAATATAGCCCATTGTATTTTATTATGCTAGAAACCAAATTACTGGAGAGTGTAAGATACTGCATGCAAAGACAAGATTACATAGTGTAGGTGGGATTACATAGTGTAGTGTCTTTGGTTCAAAAGTATAATAATTTGAAAAGTGTTCATTTGATCCCTAGAAAGTGGTTAGACAGGTTAGGCTCTTTTTCGGGTATTACAGGCAAGTTAACTTTTAAAAGGATGGGGAGAAGGAAGTTTTCAGTTGATTTTTCTCTGAGACTTTTTTTTTTATTAAAAAGTTTTAATGTTCACATTATTGCAGGTGTCCCCTTTTTGCCTACCTCCACTACCCCCACCTCCCTCTTCCTTGGCCTTCACCAAACTATTGTCCATGTCTATGCCGTATGCATATATGTTCTTTAGTTAATCCCTTCACCTTTATTATCCAGTCATCCCTGTTCTCTCCCCTTGGGCATGGACCAATCTGTTCCATGTATCCATGCTTCCAGTTCCATTTTGTTTGTGAATTTATTTTGTTCATTAGATTCCACATATTAGTGAGATCATATGGTATTTGTCTTTCTCTGACTGGTTTATTTCAGTTAGCATAGTACTCTCTAGGTCCATCCATGCTGTCACAAAGGGTAAGAGCTCCTTTTATATAGCTGCATAGTATTCCATTGGGTAAGTGTACCACAGCTTTTTTATTTACTCATCTACTGATGGGCACTTGGGCTGTTTCCAGATCTTTTTTTTTTTAATATATTTTATTGATTTTTTACAGAGAGGAAGGGAGAGAGATAGAGAGTTAGAAACATCGATGAGAGAGAAACATCGATCAGCTGCCTCCT
>NW_005361955.1:2911770-2913895 GCF_000412655.1 Myotis brandtii | reverse complement strand
ACATCGATGAGAGAGAAACATGGATCAGCTGCCTCCTGCACATCTCCCACTGGGGATGTGCCCGCAACCCAGGTACATGCCCTTGACCGGAATCGAACCTGGGACCTTTCAGTCCGCAGGCCGACGCTCTATCCACCGAGCCAAACCGGTTTCGGCTGTTTCCAGATCTTAGCTATTGTAAATAACACTGCTGTGAACATAGGGATAGAGGTGCATATATTCTTTCTGATTGGTGTTTTGGGATTCTTAGGATATATTCCCAGAAGTGGAATTGGTGGGTCAAAAGGCAGTTAGTTCCATTTTTAATTTCTTGAGGAAACTCCATACTGTTTTCCACAGTGGCTACACCAGTCTACATTCCCACAGTGCACAAGTGTTCCCTTTTCTCCACATCCTCCCCAGCACTTGTTGTTTGTTGATTTATTGATAGTAGCCACTCTGACAGGTGTGAAGTGATACCTCATTGTAATTTTTATTCGCGTCTTCGGATGATTAGTGATGTTGAACATTTTTTCATATGTCTATTGGCCATCTGTATGTCCTCTTTGGAGAAGTGTCTATTCATGTCCTCTGCCCATTTTTTCATTGGATTGTTTTTCTGGTGTTGAGTTGTGTAAGTTCTTTATATATTTTGGAAATTAACCCCTTATCAGATGTATCATTGGCAAATATGTTCTCCCATATATTGGGTTCTCTTTTCATTTTGTTGATAGTTTCTTTTGCTGTGCAGAGCTTTTTAGCTTGATGTAGTCCCATATATTTATATTTTCCTGAGTTTCCCTTGCTCTAGGAGACATATTGGCAAAAATATTGCTGTGAGACATGTCTGAGATTTTACTGCCTATGTTTTCTTCTAGGATATTTATGGTTTTGTGACTTACATTTAAGTCTTTTATCCATTTTGAGTTCATTCTTGTGTCTGGTGTAAGTTGGTGGTCTATTTCATTTTGTGTGTGTGTGCCTGTCAGTTTTCCTAGCACCATTTATTGAAGAGAGTATCTTTACTCCATTGTATGCTCTTGCCTCCTTTACCAAATATTAATTTACCATAGAGGTGTAGGTTGATTTCTAGGCTCTCGGTTGTGTTTCATGGATCTATATGTCTGTTCTTATGCCAGTACCAGGCTATTTTGATTACAAAGGCTTTGTAGTATAGTTTGATATCTGGTATTGTGATACCTTCAACTTTGTTCAAATTTAACCAAGGATATAAAAGACCTGTACTCAGAAAACTATGACATTTTAGAAAAAAAATTAAGGAAGATACAAATAAGTGGAAACATATACCATGTGCATGGATTGGAAAAATTAACATCATTAAAATGTCCATACTACCTAAAGCAATCTATAGATTCAACACAACTCCTATTAAAATAGCAATGGCATATTTCACAACCCAAAGATTCGACACAACAAGTCTGTGGCTGAACCCAGATGGGAACCTAAAACCTAGACTTTCTAGCTCCATTGTCAGTGTGCTTTTCCATATACTACACTGCTTCAGCATATAGAAGATCTTTTAAAATGTCAAATATAGCCGGGCGCGGTGGCGCGCGCCTGTAGTCCCAGCTACTCGGGAGGCTGAGGCTGGAGGATCGCTTGAGCCCGGGGGTTCTGGGCTGTAGTGCGCTATGCCGATCGGGTGTCCGCACTAAGTTCGGCCTCAATATGGTGACCTCCCGGGAGCGGGGGACACCAGGTTGCCTAAGGAGAGGTGAACCGGCCCAGGTCGGAGACGGAGCAGGTCAAAGCTCCCGTGCTGATCAGTAGTGGGATCACGCCTGTGAATAGCCACTGCACTCCAGCCTGGGCAACATAGCGAGACCCCGTCTCTAAAAAAAATAAAATATCAAATATACATCTACTGGAGCTATTGGCTACAAGTTAACATAATTTCATTGAATTATTTTTCTTTAAATCAATATGGTATATTAGTTTAAAATATTAACCTTGTATAGATAATATGTTACTTTTTGAAAATCTGAATCAAATGACAGTTTTTTATTAAAGAAGGTTGGATTTTGCCTTTTAAAAGATAATGACATGTAACCTGGCATGGCTCAGTAGTTGAGCGTCAACCTATGAACCAGGAGGTCATGTTCAATTCCTGGTCAGGTCACATACC